>NC_091344.1:280945-313445 GCF_038502225.1 Cherax quadricarinatus
TCTAAGAGAGATTCAGGACGCTGTATACCGTGTACATAAAAACCATATTGAAGTATTGGAGTATGGAACCCCCAGCTTGTCAAACTCGTCAAGAAATTGGAGAAAGTGCAAAAATTTTCGACGAGACTAGTCCCAGAGCTAAGGGGTATGTCCTACGAGGAAAGGTTAAGGGAATTTAGCCTGACGATACTGGAGGACAAGAGGACAGAAGGGACATAACAACGACGTATAAATTACTGAGAAGAATGGACTAAGTTGAGACGGCCAGAATGTTTAAGAGATGGGACTCTGCAACAAAAGGACATAGCTGGAAGTTAGTGACTCATATGAGTCATAGAGATGCTAGGAAGTATTTCTTCAGCCTTAGAGTTGTTAGGAAGTGGAACAGTCTGGAGAATGAAATAATGAAGAAAGGATCCATACATAGCTTTAAGAAGAGGTATGAGTAGGCTCTTGGAGCAAGGAGAGTGTGGACCTATTAGCTACTAGGAAAGCGGCGGGGCCAGGATCTGTGAATCGACCTCTGCAACCACAAATAGGTAAGTACACACACACACACACACACACACACACACACACACACACACCAGTCGTAGGGCCAGAAACGAATATGCACAGATAAGAAGGGAGGCCCAAAGACAATATGAAAATGACATAGCAGCGAAAGCCAAATCTGACCCAAAACTGTTGTACAGCCACATCAGGAGGAAAACAACAGTCAAGGACCAGGTAATCAGGCTAAGGAAGGAAGGAGGAGAGTCAACAAGAAATGACCGTGAAGTATGTGAGGAACTCAACAAGAGATTCAAAGAAGTGTTCACAGAGGAGACAGAAGGGACTCCAGAAAGACGGAGAGGTGGGGCACACCACCAAGTGCTGGACACAGTGCACACCACCGAGGAAGAAGTGAAGAGGCTTCTGAGTGAGCTAGATACCTCAAAGGCAATGGGGCCAGATAACATCTCCCCATGGGTATTGAGAGAGGGAGCAGAGGTGCTATGTGTACCCCTAACAACAATATTCAATACATCTATTGAAACAGGGAGATTGCCTGAGGCATGGAAGACAGCAAATGTAGTCCCAATCTTTAAAAAAGGAGACAGACATGAAGCATTAAACTACAGACCAGTGTCACTGACATGTATAGTATGCAAAATCATGGAGAAGATTATCAGGAGAAGAGTGGTGGAACACCTAGAAAGGAACGATCTCATCAACAGCAGCCAACATGGTTTCAGGCACGGGAAATCCTGTGTCACAAACCTACTGGAGTTCTATGACATGGTGACAGCAGTAAGACAAGAGAGAGAGGGGTGGGTGGATTGCATTTTCTTGGACTGTAAGAAGGCGTTTGACACAGTTCCACACAAGAGATTGGTGCAAAAACTGGAGGACCAAGCAGGGATAACAGTGAAGGCACTACAATGGATCAGGGAATACTTGTCAGGAAGACAGCAGCGAGTCATGGTACGTGGCGAGGTGTCAGAGTGGGCACCTGTGACCAGTGGGGTCCCGCAGAGGTCAGTCCTAGGACCAGTGCTGTTTCTGGTATTTGTGAACGACATGACGGAAGGAATAGACTCTGAGGTGTCCCTGTTTGCAGATGACGTGAAGTTGATGAGAAGAATTCACTCGATGGAAGACCAGGCAGAACTACAAAGGGATCTGGACAGGCTGCAGACCTGGTCCAGCAATTGGCTCCTGGAGTTCAATCCCACCAAGTGCAAAGTCATGAAGATTGGGGAAGGGCAAAGAAGACCGCAGACGGAGTACAGTCTAGGGGGCCAGAGACTACAAACCTCACTCAAGGAAAAAGATCTTGGGGTGAGTATAACACCAGGCACATCTCCTGAAGCGCACATCAACCAAATAACTGCTGCAGCATATGGGCGCCTGGCAAACCTCAGAATAGCATTCCGACATCTTAATAAGGAATCATTCAGGACCCTGTACACCGTGTACGTTAGGCCCATATTGGAGTATGCGGCACCAGTTTGGAACCCACACCTAGCCAAGCACGTGAAGAAACTAGAGAAAGTGCAAAGGTTTGCAACAAGACTAGTCCAGAGCTAAGAGGTATGTCCTACGAGGAGAGGTTAAGGGAAATCAACCTGACGACACTGGAGGACAGGAGAGATAGGGGGGACATGATAACGACATACAAAATACTGAGAGGAATTGACAAGGTGGACAAAGACAAGATGATCCAGAGATTGGACACAGTAACAAGGGGACACAGTTGGAAGCTGAAGACACAGATGAATCACAGGGATGTTAGGAAGTATTTCTTCAGCCACAGAGTAGTCAGTAAGTGGAATAGTTTGGGAAGAGATGTAGTGGAGGCAGGATCCATACATAGCTTTAAGCAGAGGTATGATAAAGCTCACGGCTCAGGGAGAGGTCCCAGTAGCAACCGTTGAAGAGGCGGGGCCAGGAGCTAAGACTCGACCCCTAGAACCACGAATAGGTGAGTACAAATAGGCGAGTACAGCACGTGCTGCCTGAACGACTTACGATGTGTGGCAGTAATTTGAGTTCCACTTACCAGTTACTTGGTTCTTGTAAGTGCCTCTGATTGGCAGAATAGTCTCCGCTGATTGCGACATACGTCCTCACATAAGAGCACGCCAGCTACTCTGCAGTAGCTACGTACATCAGAACAGTCAGTGCAATTAGGTTACAGGTGAACATTTCTGTATATTCCTGGAAATGTTTATATAATTTGACTGTGTTGCTTTGCGCACAGAGTTGTGCATGTATAGTAATGTGTACTCTGTGCCTGTACTCTATACCTGTATGGCAGTGTGTAGTCTGTATCTGTATGATAGTGTGTACTCTGTGCCTGTATGGTAGTGTGTACTCTGTGCCTGTATGGTAGTGTGTACTCTGTGCCTGTACTCTATACCTGTATGGCGGTGTGTGGTCTGTATCTGTATGATAGTGTGTACTCTGTGCCTGTATGGTAGTGTGTACTCTGTGCCTGTACTCTATACCTGTATGGCAGTGTGTAGTCTGTATCTGTATGATAGTGTGTACTCTGTGCCTGTATGGTAGTGTGTATTCTGTGCCTGTACTCTATACCTGTATGGCAGTGTGTAGTCTGTATCTGTATGATAGTGTGTACTCTGTGCCTGTATGGTAGTGTGTACTCTGTGCCTGTACTCTATACCTGTATGGCAGTGTGTAGTCTGTATCTGTATGAGAGTGTGTACTCTGTGCCTGTATGGTAGTGTGTACTCTGTGCCTGTATGGTAGTGTGTACTCTGTGCCTGTATGGTAGTGTGTACTCTGTGCCTGTATGGTAGTGTGTACTCTGTGCCTGTATGGTAGTGTATACTCTGTGCCTGTATGGTAGTGTGTACTCTGTGCCTGTATGGTAGTGTGTACTCTGTGCTTGTATGGTAGTGTGTACTCTGTGCCTGTATGGTAGTGTGTACTCTGTGCCTGTATGGCAGTGTGTAGTCTGTACCTGTATGATAGTGTGTACTCTGTGCCTGTATGGTAGTGTGTACTCTGTGCCTGTATGGTAGTGTGTACTCTGTGCCTGTATGGCAGTGTGTAGTCTGTACCTGTATGATAGTGTGTACTCTGTGCCTGTATGGTAGTGTGTACTCTGTGCCAGTATGGTAGTGTGTACTCTGTGCCTGTATGGCAGTGTGTAGTCTGTGCCTGTATGATAGTGCGTACTCTGTGCCTGTATGGTAGTGCGTACTCTGTGCCTGAATGGTAGTGTGTACTCTGTGCCCGTATGGTAGTGTGTACTCTGTTCCTGTATGGTAGTGTGCACTCTGTGCCTGTATGGTAGTGTGTTCTCTGTGCCTGTATGGTAGTGTGTACTCTGTGCCTGTATGGTAGTGTGTACTCTGTGACTGTAGGGTAGTGTGTACTCTGTGCCTGTATGGTAGTGTGTACTCTGTGCCTGTATGGTAGTGTGTACTCTGTGCCTGTATGGTAGTGTGTACTCTGTGCCTGTATGGTAGTGTGTACTCTGTGCCTGTATGGTAGTGTGTACTCTGTGCCTGTATGGGAGTGTGTAGTCTGTGCCTGTATGATAGTGTGTATTCTGTGCCTGTATGGTAGTGTGTACTCTGTGCCTGTATCGTAGTGTGTACTCTGTGCCTGTATGGCAGTGTGTAGTCTGTACCTGTATGATAGTGTGTACTCTGTATCTGTATGGCAGTGTGTACACTGTGCCTGTATGGCAGTGTGTACTCTTTGCCTGTATGGTAGTGTGTACTCTGTGTCTGTATGGTAGTGTGTACTCTGTGCCTGTATGGTAGTGTGTACTCTGTGCCTGTATGGTAGTGTGTACTCTGTGCCTGTATGGTAGTGTGTACTCTGTGCCTGTATGGTAGTGTGTACTCTGTGCCTGTATGGTAGTGTGTACTCTGTGCCTGTATGGTAGTGTGTACTCTGTGCCTGTATGGTAGTGTGTACTCTGTGCCCGTATGGTAGTGTGTACTCTGTTCCTGTATGGTAGTGTGCACTCTGTGCCTGTATGGTAGTGTGTAATCTGTGCCTGTATGGCAGTGTGTAGTCTGTGTCTGTATGATAGTGTGTACTCTGTGCCTGTATGGTAGTGTGTACTCTGTGCCTGTATGGTAGTGTGTACTCTGTGCCCGTATGGTAGTGTGTACTCTGTTCCTTTATGGTAGTGTGCACTCTGTGCCTGTATGGCAGTGTGTAGTCTGTGCCTGTATGATAGTGTGTACTCTGTGCCTGTATGGTAGTGTGCACTCTGTGCCTGTATGGTAGTGTGTACTCTGTGCCTGTATGGTAGTGTGTACTCTGTGCCTGTATGGCAGTGTGTACTCTGTGTCTGTATGGTAGTGTGTACTCTGTGCCTGTATGGTAGTGTGTACTCTGTGCCTGTATGGCAGTGTGTAGTCTGTGCCTGTATGATAGTGTGTATTCTGTGCCTGTATGGTAGTGTGTACTCTGTGCATGTATGGTAGTGTGTACTCTGTGCCTGTATGGCAGTGTGTACTCTGTGCCTGTATGGTAGTGTGTACTCTGTGCCTGTATGGTAGTGTGTACTCTGTGCCTGTATGGTAGTGTGTACTCTGTGCCTGTATGGTAGTGTGTAATCTGTGCCTGTATGGTAGTGTGTACTCTGTGCCTGTATGGTAGTGTGTACTCTGTACCTGTATGGTAGTGTGTACTCTGTGCCTGTATGGTAGTGTGTACTCTGTGCCTGTATGGTAGTGTGTACTCTGTGTCTGTATGGTAGTGTGTACTCCGTGCCTGTATGGTAGTGTGTACTCTGTGCCTGTATGGTAGTGTGTACTCTGTGCCTGTATGGTAGTGTGTACTCCGTGCCTGTATGGTAGTGTGTACTCTGTGCCTGTATGGTAGTGTGTACTCTGTGCCTGTATGGTAGTGTGTACTCTGTGCCTGTATGGTAGTGTGTACTCTGTGCCTGTATGGTAGTGTGTACTCTGTGCCTGTATGGTAGTGTGTACTCTGTGCCTGTATGGCAGTGTGTAGTCTGTACCTGTATGATAGTGTGTACTCTGTATCTGTATGGCAGTGTGTACTCTGTGCCTGTATGGCAGTGTGTACTCTTTGCCTGTATGGTAGTGTGTACTCTGTGTCTGTATGGTAGTGTGTATTCTGTGCCTGTATGGTAGTGTGTACTCTGTGCCTGTATGGTAGTGTGTACTCTGTGCCTGTATGGTAGTGTGTACTCTGTGCCTGTATGATAGTGTGTATTCTGTGCCTGTATGGTAGTGTGTACTCTGTGCCTGTATGGTAGTGTGTACTCTGTGCCTGTATGGCAGTGTGTAGTCTGTACCTGTATGATAGTGTGTACTCTGTATCTGTATGGCAGTGTGTACTCTGTGCCTGTATGGCAGTGTGTACTCTGTGCCTGTATGGTAGTGTGTACTCTGTGTCTGTATGGTAGTGTGTACTCTGTGCCTGTATGGTAGTGTGTACTCTGTGCCTGTATGGTAGTGTGTACTCTGTGCCTGTATGGTAGTGTGTACTCTGTGCCTGTATGGTAGTGTGTACTCTGTGCCCGTATGGTAGTGTGTACTCTGTTCCTGTATGGTAGTGTGCACTCTGTGCCTGTATGGTAGTGTGTACTCTGTGCCTGTATGGCAGTGTGTAGTCTGTGCCTGTATGATAGTGTGTACTCTGTGCCTGTATGGTAGTGTGTACTCTGTGCCTGTATCGTAGTGTGTACTCTGTGCCCGTATGGTAGTGTGTACTCTGTTCCTTTATGGTAGTGTGCACTCTGTGCCTGTATGGTAGTGTGTACTCTGTGCCTGTATGGCAGTGTGTAGTCTGTGCCTGTATGATAGTGTGTACTCTGTGCCTGTATGGTAGTGTGCACTCTGTGCCTGTATGGCAGTGTGTACTCTGTGCCTGTATGGTAGTGTGTACTCTGTGCCTGTATGGCAGTGTGTACTCTGTGCCTGTATGGTAGTGTGTACTCTGTGCCTGTATGGTAGTGTGTACTCTGTGCCTGTATGGCAGTGTGTAGTCTGTGCCTGTATGATAGTGTGTATTCTGTGCCTGTATGGTAGTGTGTACTCTGTGCCTGTATGGTAGTGTGTACTCTGTGCCTGTATGGTAGTGTGTACTCTGTGCCTGTATGGTAGTGTGTAATCTGTGCCTGTATGGTAGTGTGTACTCTGTGCCTGTATGGTAGTGTGTACTCTGTACCTGTATGGTAGTGTGTATTCTGTGCCTGTATGGTAGTGTGTACTCTGTGCCTGTATGGTAGTGTTTACTTTGTGTCTGTATGGTAGTGTGTACTCCGTGCCTGTATGGTAGTGTGTACTCTGTGCCTGTATGGTAGTGTGTACTCTGTGCCTGTATGGTAGTGTGTACTCCGTGCCTGTATGGTAGTGTGTATTCTGTGCCTGTATGGTAGTGTGTACTCTGTGCCTGTATGGTAGTGTGTACTCTTTGCCTGTATGGTAGTGTGTACTCCGTGCCTGTATGGTAGTGTGTACTCTGTGCCTGTATGGTAGTGTGTACTCTGTGCCCGTATGGTAGTGTGTACTTTGTTCCTTTATGGTAGTGTGCACTCTGTGCCTGTATGGTAGTGTGTACTCTGTGCCTGTATGGCAGTGTGTAGTCTGTGCCTGTATGATAGTGTGTACTCTGTGCCTGTATGGTAGTGTGCACTCTGTGCCTGTATGGTAGTGTGTACTCTGTGCCTGTATGGTAGTGTGTACTCTGTGCCTGTATGGCAGTGTGTACTCTGTGTCTGTATGGTAGTTTGTACTCTGTGCCTGTATGGTAGTGTGTACTCTGTGCCTTTATGGCAGTGTGTAGTCTGTGCCTGTATGATAGTGTGTATTCTGTGCCTGTATGGTAGTGTGTACTCTGTGCCTGTATGGTAGTGTGTACTCTGTGCCTGTATGGCAGTGTGTACTCTGTGCCTGTATGGTAGTGTGTACTCTGTGCCTGTATGGTAGTGTGTACTCTGTGCCTGTATGGTAGTGTGTACTCTGTGCCTGTATGGTAGTGTGTAATCTGTGCCTGTATGGTAGTGTGTACTCTGTGCCTGTATGGTAGTGTGTACTCTGTACCTGTATGGTAGTGTGTATTCTGTGCCTGTATGGTAGTGTGTACTCTGTGCCTGTATGGTAGTGTGTACTCTGTGCCTGTATGGTAGTGTGTACTCCGTGCCTGTATGGTAGTGTCTACTCTGTGCCTGTATGGTAGTGTGTACTCTGTGCCTGTATGGTAGTGTGTACTCTGTGCCTGTATGGTAGTGTGTACTCCGTGCCTGTATGGTAGTGTGTACTCTGTGCCTGTATGGTAGTGTGTACTCTGTGCCTGTATGGTAGTGTGTACTCTGTGCCTGTATGGTAGTGTGTACTCTGTGCCTGTATGGTAGTGTGTACTCTGTGCCTGTATGGCAGTGTGTAGTCTGTACCTGTATGATAGTGTGTACTCTGTATCTGTATGGCAGTGTGTACTCTGTGCCTGTATGGCAGTGTGTACTCTTTGCCTGTATGGTAGTGTGTACTCTGTGTCTGTATGGTAGTGTGTACTCTGTGCCTGTATGGTAGTGTGTACTCTGTGCCTGTATGGTAGTG
Source organism: Cherax quadricarinatus (assembly GCF_038502225.1). Lineage (NCBI taxonomy): Eukaryota > Metazoa > Arthropoda > Malacostraca > Decapoda > Parastacidae > Cherax > Cherax quadricarinatus. The sequence goes on from NC_091344.1 coordinate 289,003, forward strand.
TGTACTCTGTGCCTGTATGGTAGTGTGTACTCTGTGCCTGTATGATAGTGTGTATATCTGTGCCTGTATGGTAGTGTGTACTCTGTGCCTGTATGGTAGTGTGTACTCTGTGCCTGTATGGCAGTGTGTAGTCTGTACCTGTATGATAGTGTGTACTCTGTATCAGTATGGCAGTGTGTACTCTGTGCCTGTATGGCAGTGTGTACTCTGTGCCTGTATGGTAGTGTGTACTCTGTGTCTGTATGGTAGTGTGTACTCTGTGCCTGTATGGTAGTGTGTACTCTGTGCCTGTATGGTAGTGTGTACTCTGTTCCTGTATGGTAGTGTGCACTCTGTGCCTGTATGGTAGTGTGTACTCTGTGCCTGTATGACAGTGTGTAGTCTGTGCCTGTATGATAGTGTGTACTCTGTGCCTGTATGGTAGTGTGTACTCTGTGCCTGTATGGTAGTGTGTACTCTGTGCCCGTATGGTAGTGTGTACTCTGTTCCTTTATGGTAGTGTGCACTCTGTGCGTGTATGGTAGTGTGTACTCTGTGCCTGTATGGCAGTGTGTAGTCTGTGCCTGTATGATAGTGTGTACTCTGTGCCTGTATGGTAGTGTGCACTCTGTGCCTGTATGGTAGTGTGTACTCTGTGCCTGTATGGTAGTGTGTACTCTGTGCCTGTATGGCAGTGTGTACTCTGTGCCTGTATGGTAGTGTGTACTCTGTGCCTGTATGGTAGTGTGTACTCTGTGCCTGTATGGCAGTGTGTAGTCTGTGCCTGTATGATAGTGTGTATTCTGTGCCTGTATGGTAGTGTGTACTCTGTGCCTGTATGGTAGTGTGTACTCTGTGCCTGTATGGCAGTGTGTACTCTGTGCCTGTATGGTAGTGTGTACTCTGTGCCTGTATGGTAGTGTGTACTCTGTGCCCGTATGGTAGTGTGTACTCTGTGCCTGTATGGTAGTGTGTAATCTGTGCCTGTATGGTAGTGTGTACTCTGTGCCTGTATGGTAGTGTGTACTCTGTACGTGTATGGTAGTGTGTATTCTGTGCCTGTATGGTAGTGTGTACTCTGTGCCTGTATGGTAGTGTGTACTCTGTGTCTGTATGGTAGTGTGTACTCCGTGCCTGTATGGTAGTGTGTACTCTGTGCCTGTATGGTAGTGTGTACTCTGTGCCTGTATGGTAGTGTGTACTCCGTGCCTGTATGGTAGTGTGTACTCTGTGCCTGTATGGTAGTGTGTACTCTGTGCCTGTATGGTAGTGTGTACTCTGTGCCTGTATGGTAGTGTGTACTCTGTGCCTGTATGGTAGTGTGTACACTGTGCCTGTATGAAAGTGTGTACTCTGTGCCTGTATGGTAGTGTGCACTCTGTGCCTGTATGGTAGTGTGTACTCTGTGCCTGTATGGTAGTGTGTACTCTGTGCCTGTATGGTAGTGTGTACTCTGTACCTGTATTGTAGTGTGTATTCTGTGCCTGTATGGTAGTGTGTACTCTGTGCCTGTATGGTAGTGTGTACTCTGTGCCTGTATGGTAGTGTGTACTCTGTGCCTGTATGGTAGTGTGTACTCTGTGCCTGTGTGGTAGTGTGTACTCTGTGCCTGTATGGTAGTGTGTACTCTGTGCCTGTATGGTAGTGTGTGCTCTGTGCCTGTATGGTAGTGTGTACTCTGTGCCTGTATGGTAGTGTGTACTCTGTGCCTGTATGGTAGTGTGTACTCTGTGCCTGTATGGTAGTGTGTACTCTGTGCCTGTATGGTAGTGTGTACTCTGTGCCTGTATGGTAGTGTGTACTCTGTGCCTGTATGGTAGTGTGTACTTTGTGCCTGTATGGTAGTGTGTACTCTGTGCCTGTATGGCAGTGTGTAGTCTGTGCCTGTATGATAGAGTGTATTCTGTGCCTGTATTGTAGTGTGTACTCTGTGCCTGTATGGTAGTGTGTACTCTGTGCCTGTATGGCAGTGTGTAGTCTGTACCTGTATGATAGTGTGTACTCTTATCTGTATGGCAGTGTGTACTCTGTGCCTGTATGGCAGTGTGTAGTCTGTACCGTTATGATAGTGTGTACTCTGTGCCTGTATGGTAGTGTGTACTCTGTGCCTGTATGGTAATGTGTACTCTGTGCCTGTATGGCAGTGTGTAGTCTGTGCCTGTATGATAGTGTGTACTCTGTACCTGTATGGTAGTGTGCACTCTGTGCCTGTATGGTACTGTGTACTCTGTGTTTGTATGGTAGTGTGTACTCTGTGCCTGTATGGCAGTGTGTACTCTGTGCCTGTATGGTAGTGTGTACTCTTTGCCTGTATGGTAGTGTGTACTCTGTGCCTGTATGGCAGTGTGTAGTCTGTGCCTGTATGATAGTGTGTATTCTGTGCCTGTATGGTAGTGTGTACTCTGTGCCTGTATGGTAGTGTGTACTCTGTGCCTGTATGGCAGTGTGTACTCTGTGCCTGTATGGTAGTGTGTACTCTGTGCCTGTATGGTAATGTGTACTCTGTGCCTGTATGGTAGTGTGTACTCTGTGCCTGTATGGTAGTGTGTAACCTGTGCCTGTATGGTAGTGTGTACTCTGTGCCTGTATGGTAGTGTGTACTCTGTACCTGTATGGTAGTGTGTATTCTGTGCCTGTATGGTAGTGTGTACTCTGTGCCTGTATGGTAGTGTGTACTCTGTGTCTGTATGGTAGTGTGTACTCCGTGCCTGTATGGTAGTGTGTACTCTGTGCCTGTATGGTAGTGTGTACTCTGTGCCTGTATGGTAGTGTGTACTCTGTGCCTGTATGGTAGTGTGTACTCCGTGCCTGTATGGTAGTGTGTACTCTGTGCCTGTACTCTATACCTGTATGGCGGTGTGTGGTCTGTATCTGTATGATAGTGTGTACTCTGTGCCTGTATGGTAGTGTGTACTCTGTGCCTGTACTCTATACCTGTATGGCAGTGTGTAGTCTGTATTTGTATGATAGTGTGTACTCTGTGCCTGTATGGTAGTGTGTACTCTGTGCCTGTATGGTAGTGTGTACTCTGTGCCTGTACTCTATACCTGTATGGCGGTGTGTGGTCTGTATCTGTATGATAGTGTGTACTCTGTGCCTGTATGGTAGTGTGTACTCTGTGCCTGTACTCTATACCTGTATGGCAGTGTGTAGTCTGTATCTGTATGATAGTGTGTACTCTGTGCCTGTATGGTAGTGTGTACTCTGTGCCTGTACTCTATACCTGTATGGCAGTGTGTAGTCTGTATCTGTATGATAGTGTGTACTCTGTGCCTGTATGATAGTGTGTACTCTGTGCCTGTACTCTATACCTGTATGGCAGTGTGTAGTCTGTATCTGTATGAGAGTGTGTACTCTGTGCCTGTATGGTAGTGTGTACTCTGTGCCTGTATGGTAGTGTGTACTCTGTGCCTGTATGGTAGTGTGTACTCTGTGCCTGTATGGTAGTGTGTACTCTGTGCCTGTATGGTAGTGTGTACTCTGTGCCTGTATGGTAGTGTGTACTCTGTGCCTGTATGGTAGTGTGTACTCTGTGCTTGTATGGTAGTGTGTACTCTGTGCCTGTATGGTAGTGTGTACTCTGTGCCTGTATGGCAGTGTGTAGTCTGTACCTGTATGATAGTGTGTACTCTGTGCCTGTATGGTAGTGTGTACTCTGTGCCTGTATGGTAGTGTGTACTCTGTGCCTGTATGGCAGTGTGTAGTCTGTACCTGTATGATAGTGTGTACTCTGTGCCTGTATGGTAGTGTGTACTCTGTGCCAGTATGGTAGTGTGTACTCTGTGCCTGTATGGCAGTGTGTAGTCTGTGCCTGTATGATAGTGCGTACTCTGTGCCTGTATGGTAGTGCGTACTCTGTGCCTGTATGGTAGTGTGTACTCTGTGCCCGTATGGTAGTGTGTACTCTGTTCCTGTATGGTAGTGTGCACTCTGTGCCTGTATGGTAGTGTGTTCTCTGTGCCTGTATGGTAGTGTGTACTCTGTGCCTGTATGGTAGTGTGTACTCTGTGACTGTAGGGTAGTGTGTACTCTGTGCCTGTATGGTAGTGTGTACTCTGTGCCTGTATGGTAGTGTGTACTCTGTGCCAGTATGGTAGTGTGTACTCTGTGCCTGTATGGTAGTGTGTACTCTGTGCCTGTATGGTAGTGTGTACTCTGTGCCTGTATGGCAGTGTGTAGTCTGTGCCTGTATGATAGTGTGTATTCTGTGCCTGTATGGTAGTGTGTACTCTGTGCCTGTATCGTAGTGTGTACTCTGTGCCTGTATGGCAGTGTGTAGTCTGTACCTGTATGATAGTGTGTACTCTGTATCTGTATGGCAGTGTGTACACTGTGCGTGTATGGCAGTGTGTACTCTTTGCCTGTATGGTAGTGTGTACTCTGTGTCTGTATGGTAGTGTGTACTCTGTGCCTGTATGGTAGTGTGTACTCTGTGCCTGTATGGTAGTGTGTACTCTGTGCCTGTATGGTAGTGTGTACTCTGTGCCTGTATGGTAGTGTGTACTCTGTGCCTGTATGGTAGTGTGTACTCTGTGCCTGTATGGTAGTGTGTACTCTGTGCCTGTATGGTAGTGTGTACTCTGTGCCCGTATGGTAGTGTGTACTCTGTTCCTGTATGGTAGTGTGCACTCTGTGCCTGTATGGTAGTGTGTAATCTGTGCCTGTATGGCAGTGTGTAGTCTGTGCCTGTATGATAGTGTGTACTCTGTGCCTGTATGGTAGTGTGTACTCTGTGCCTGTATGGTAGTGTGTACTCTGTGCCCGTATGGTAGTGTGTACTCTGTTCCTTTATGGTAGTGTGCACTCTGTGCCTGTATGGCAGTGTGTAGTCTGTGCCTGTATGATAGTGTGTACTCTGTGCCTGTATGGTAGTGTGCACTCTGTGCCTGTATGGTAGTGTGTACTCTGTGCCTGTATGGTAGTGTGTACTCTGTGCCTGTATGGCAGTGTGTACTCTGTGTCTGTATGGTAGTGTGTACTCTGTGCCTGTATGGTAGTGTGTGCTCTGTGCCTGTATGGCAGTGTGTAGTCTGTGCCTGTATGATAGTGTGTATTCTGTGCCTGTATGGTAGTGTGTACTCTGTGCCTGTATGGTAGTGTGTACTCTGTGCCTGTATGGCAGTGTGTACTCTGTGCCTGTATGGTAGTGTGTACTCTGTGCCTTTATGGTAGTGTGTACTCTGTGCCTGTGTGGTAGTGTGTACTCTGTGCCTGTATGGTAGTGTGCAATCTGTGCCTGTATGGTAGTGTGTACTCTGTGCCTGTATGGTAGTGTGTACTCTGTACCTGTATGGTAGTGTGTATTCTGTGCCTGTATGGTAGTGTGTACTCTGTGCCTGTATGGTAGTGTGTACTCTGTGTCTGTATGGTAGTGTGTACTCCGTGCCTGTATGGTAGTGTGTACTCTGTGTCTGTATGGTAGTGTGTACTCTGTGCCTGTATGGTAGTGTGTACTCCGTGCCTGTATGGTAGTGTGTACTCTGTGCCTGTATGGTAGTGTGTACTCTGTGCCTGTATGGTAGTGTGTACTCTGTGCCTGTATGGTAGTGTGTACTCTGTGCCTGTATGGTAGTGTGTACTCTGTGCCTGTATGGTAGTGTGTACTCTGTGCCTGTATGGCAGTGTGTAGTCTGTACCTGTATGATAGTGTGTACTCTGTATCTGTATGGCAGTGTGTACTCTGTGCCTGTATGGCAGTGTGTACTCTTTGCCTGTATGGTAGTGTGTACTCTGTGTCTGTATGGTAGTGTGTACTCTGTGCCTGTATGGTAGTGTGTACTCTGTGCCTGTATGGTAGTGTGTACTCTGTGCCTGTATGGTAGTGTGTACTCTGTGCCTGTATGATAGTGTGTATTCTGTGCCTCTATGGTAGTGTGTACTCTGTGCCTGTATGGTAGTGTGTACTCTGTGCCTGTATGGCAGTGTGTAGTCTGTACCTGTATGATAGTGTGTACTCTGTATCTGTATGGCAGTGTGTACTCTGTGCCTGTATGGCAGTGTGTACTCTGTGCCTGTATGGTAGTGTGTACTCTGTGTCTGTATGGTAGTGTGTACTCTGTGCCTGTATGGTAGTGTGTACTCTGTGCCTGTATGGTAGTGTGTACTCTGTGCCTGTATGGTAGTGTGTACTCTGTGCCTGTATGGTAGTGTGTACTCTGTGCCCGTATGGTAGTGTGTACTCTGTTCCTGTATGGTAGTGTGCACTCTGTGCCTGTATGGTAGTGTGTACTCTGTGCCTGTATGGCAGTGTGTAGTCTGTGCCTGTATGATAGTGTGTACTCTGTGCCTGTATGGTAGTGTGTACTCTGTGCCTGTATCGTAATGTGTACTCTGTGCCCGTATGGTAGTGTGTACTCTGTTCCTTTATGGTAGTGTGCACTCTGTGCCTGTATGGTAATGTGTACTCTGTGCCTGTATGGCAGTGTGTAGTCTGTGCCTGTATGATAGTGTGTACTCTGTGCCTGTATGGTAGTGTGCACTCTGTGCCTGTATGGTAGTGTGTACTCTGTGCCTGTATGGTAGTGTGTACTCTGTGCCTGTATGGCAGTGTGTACTCTGTGCCTGTATGGTAGTGTGTACTCTGTGCCTGTATTGTAGTGTGTACTCTGTGCCTGTATGGCAGTGTGTAGTCTGTGCCTGTATGATAGTTTGTATTCTGTGCCTGTATGGTAGTGTGTACTCTGTGCCTGTATGGTAGTGTGTACTCTGTGCCTGTATGGTAGTGTGTACTCTGTGCCTGTATGGTAGTGTGTAATCTGTGCCTGTATGGTAGTGTGTACTCTGTGCCTGTATGGTAGTGTGTACTCTGTACCTGTATGGTAGTGTGTATTCTGTGCCTGTATGGTAGTGTGTACTCTATACCTGTATGGCAGTGTGTAGTCTGTATCTGTATGATAGTGTGTACTCTGTGCCTGTATGATAGTGTGTACTCTGTGCCTGTACTCTATACCTGTATGGCAGTGTGTAGTCTGTATCTGTATGAGAGTGTGTACTCTGTGCCTGTATGGTAGTGTGTACTCTGTGCCTGTATGGTAGTGTGTACTCTGTGCCTGTATGGTAGTGTGTACTCTGTGCCTGTATGGTAGTGTGTACTCTGTGCCTGTATGGTAGTGTGTACTCTGTGCCTGTATGGTAGTGTGTACTCTGTGCCTGTATGGTAGTGTGTACTCTGTGCTTGTATGGTAGTGTGTACTCTGTGCCTGTATGGTAGTGTGTACTCTGTGCCTGTATGGCAGTGTGTAGTCTGTACCTGTATGATAGTGTGTACTCTGTGCCTGTATGGTAGTGTGTACTCTGTGCCTGTATGGTAGTGTGTACTCTGTGCCTGTATGGCAGTGTGTAGTCTGTACCTGTATGATAGTGTGTACTCTGTGCCTGTATGGTAGTGTGTACTCTGTGCCAGTATGGTAGTGTGTACTCTGTGCCTGTATGGCAGTGTGTAGTCTGTGCCTGTATGATAGTGCGTACTCTGTGCCTGTATGGTAGTGCGTACTCTGTGCCTGTATGGTAGTGTGTACTCTGTGCCCGTATGGTAGTGTGTACTCTGTTCCTGTATGGTAGTGTGCACTCTGTGCCTGTATGGTAGTGTGTTCTCTGTGCCTGTATGGTAGTGTGTACTCTGTGCCTGTATGGTAGTGTGTACTCTGTGACTGTAGGGTAGTGTGTACTCTGTGCCTGTATGGTAGTGTGTACTCTGTGCCTGTATGGTAGTGTGTACTCTGTGCCTGTATGGTAGTGTGTACTCTGTGCCTGTATGGTAGTGTGTACTCTGTGCCTGTATGGTAGTGTGTACTCTGTGCCTGTATGGCAGTGTGTAGTCTGTGCCTGTATGATAGTGTGTATTCTGTGCCTGTATGGTAGTGTGTACTCTGTGCCTGTATCGTAGTGTGTACTCTGTGCCTGTATGGCAGTGTGTAGTCTGTACCTGTATGATAGTGTGTACTCTGTATCTGTATGGCAGTGTGTACACTGTGCGTGTATGGCAGTGTGTACTCTTTGCCTGTATGGTAGTGTGTACTCTGTGTCTGTATGGTAGTGTGTACTCTGTGCCTGTATGGTAGTGTGTACTCTGTGCCTGTATGGTAGTGTGTACTCTGTGCCTGTATGGTAGTGTGTACTCTGTGCCTGTATGGTAGTGTGTACTCTGTGCCTGTATGGTAGTGTGTACTCTGTGCCTGTATGGTAGTGTGTACTCTGTGCCTGTATGGTAGTGTGTACTCTGTGCCCGTATGGTAGTGTGTACTCTGTTCCTGTATGGTAGTGTGCACTCTGTGCCTGTATGGTAGTGTGTAATCTGTGCCTGTATGGCAGTGTGTAGTCTGTGCCTGTATGATAGTGTGTACTCTGTGCCTGTATGGTAGTGTGTACTCTGTGCCTGTATGGTAGTGTGTACTCTGTGCCCGTATGGTAGTGTGTACTCTGTTCCTTTATGGTAGTGTGCACTCTGTGCCTGTATGGCAGTGTGTAGTCTGTGCCTGTATGATAGTGTGTACTCTGTGCCTGTATGGTAGTGTGCACTCTGTGCCTGTATGGTAGTGTGTACTCTGTGCCTGTATGGTAGTGTGTACTCTGTGCCTGTATGGCAGTGTGTACTCTGTGTCTGTATGGTAGTGTGTACTCTGTGCCTGTATGGTAGTGTGTGCTCTGTGCCTGTATGGCAGTGTGTAGTCTGTGCCTGTATGATAGTGTGTATTCTGTGCCTGTATGGTAGTGTGTACTCTGTGCCTGTATGGTAGTGTGTACTCTGTGCCTGTATGGCAGTGTGTACTCTGTGCCTGTATGGTAGTGTGTACTCTGTGCCTTTATGGTAGTGTGTACTCTGTGCCTGTGTGGTAGTGTGTACTCTGTGCCTGTATGGTAGTGTGCAATCTGTGCCTGTATGGTAGTGTGTACTCTGTGCCTGTATGGTAGTGTGTACTCTGTACCTGTATGGTAGTGTGTATTCTGTGCCTGTATGGTAGTGTGTACTCTGTGCCTGTATGGTAGTGTGTACTCTGTGTCTGTATGGTAGTGTGTACTCCGTGCCTGTATGGTAGTGTGTACTCTGTGTCTGTATGGTAGTGTGTACTCTGTGCCTGTATGGTAGTGTGTACTCCGTGCCTGTATGGTAGTGTGTACTCTGTGCCTGTATGGTAGTGTGTACTCTGTGCCTGTATGGTAGTGTGTACTCTGTGCCTGTATGGTAGTGTGTACTCTGTGCCTGTATGGTAGTGTGTACTCTGTGCCTGTATGGTAGTGTGTACTCTGTGCCTGTATGGCAGTGTGTAGTCTGTACCTGTATGATAGTGTGTACTCTGTATCTGTATGGCAGTGTGTACTCTGTGCCTGTATGGCAGTGTGTACTCTTTGCCTGTATGGTAGTGTGTACTCTGTGTCTGTATGGTAGTGTGTACTCTGTGCCTGTATGGTAGTGTGTACTCTGTGCCTGTATGGTAGTGTGTACTCTGTGCCTGTATGGTAGTGTGTACTCTGTGCCTGTATGATAGTGTGTATTCTGTGCCTCTATGGTAGTGTGTACTCTGTGCCTGTATGGTAGTGTGTACTCTGTGCCTGTATGGCAGTGTGTAGTCTGTACCTGTATGATAGTGTGTACTCTGTATCTGTATGGCAGTGTGTACTCTGTGCCTGTATGGCAGTGTGTACTCTGTGCCTGTATGGTAGTGTGTACTCTGTGTCTGTATGGTAGTGTGTACTCTGTGCCTGTATGGTAGTGTGTACTCTGTGCCTGTATGGTAGTGTGTACTCTGTGCCTGTATGGTAGTGTGTACTCTGTGCCTGTATGGTAGTGTGTACTCTGTGCCCGTATGGTAGTGTGTACTCTGTTCCTGTATGGTAGTGTGCACTCTGTGCCTGTATGGTAGTGTGTACTCTGTGCCTGTATGGCAGTGTGTAGTCTGTGCCTGTATGATAGTGTGTACTCTGTGCCTGTATGGTAGTGTGTACTCTGTGCCTGTATCGTAATGTGTACTCTGTGCCCGTATGGTAGTGTGTACTCTGTTCCTTTATGGTAGTGTGCACTCTGTGCCTGTATGGTAATGTGTACTCTGTGCCTGTATGGCAGTGTGTAGTCTGTGCCTGTATGATAGTGTGTACTCTGTGCCTGTATGGTAGTGTGCACTCTGTGCCTGTATGGTAGTGTGTACTCTGTGCCTGTATGGTAGTGTGTACTCTGTGCCTGTATGGCAGTGTGTACTCTGTGCCTGTATGGTAGTGTGTACTCTGTGCCTGTATTGTAGTGTGTACTCTGTGCCTGTATGGCAGTGTGTAGTCTGTGCCTGTATGATAGTTTGTATTCTGTGCCTGTATGGTAGTGTGTACTCTGTGCCTGTATGGTAGTGTGTACTCTGTGCCTGTATGGTAGTGTGTACTCTGTGCCTGTATGGTAGTGTGTAATCTGTGCCTGTATGGTAGTGTGTACTCTGTGCCTGTATGGTAGTGTGTACTCTGTACCTGTATGGTAGTGTGTATTCTGTGCCTGTATGGTAGTGTGTACTCTGTGCCTGTATGGTAGTGTGTACTTTGTGTCTGTATGGTAGTGTGTACTCCGTGCCTGTATGGTAGTGTGTACTCTGTGCCTGTATGGTAGTGTGTACTCTGTGCCTGTATGGTAGTGTGTACTCCGTGCCTGTATGGTAGTGTGTACTCTGTGCCTGTATGGTAGTGTGTACTCTGTGCCTGTATGGTAGTGTGTACTCTTTGCCTGTATGGTAGTGTGTACTCCGTGCCTGTATGGTAGTGTGTACTCTGTGCCTGTATGGTAGTGTGTACTCTGTGCCCCTATGGTAGTGTGTACTTTGTTCCTTTATGGTAGTGTGCACTCTGTGCCTGTATGGTAGTGTGTACTCTGTGCCTGTATGGCAGTGTGTAGTCTGTGCCTGTATGATAGTGTGTACTCTGTGCCTGTATGGTAGTGTGCACTCTGTGCCTGTATGGTAGTGTGTACTCTGTGCCTGTATGGTAGTGTGTACTCTGTGCCTGTATGGCAGTGTGTACTCTGTGTCTGTATGGTAGTGTGTACTCTGTGCCTGTATGGTAGTGTGTACTCTGTGCCTGTATGGCAGTGTGTAGTCTGTGCCTGTATGATAGTGTGTATTCTGTGCCTGTATGGTAGTGTGTACTCTGTGCCTGTATGGTAGTGTGTACTCTGTGCCTGTATGGCAGTGTGTACTCTGTGCCTGTATGGTAGTGTGTACTCTGTGCCTGTATGGTAGTGTGTACTCTGTGCCTGTATGGTAGTGTGTACTCTGTGCCTGTATGGTAGTGTGTAATCTGTGCCTGTATGGTAGTGTGTACTCTGTGCCTGTATGGTAGTGTGTACTCTGTACCTGTATGGTAGTGTGTATTCTGTGCCTGTATGGTAGTGTGTACTCTGTGCCTGTATGGTAGTGTGTACTCTGTGCCTGTATGGTAGTGTGTACTCCGTGCCTGTATGGTAGTGTGTACTCTGTGCCTGTATGGTAGTGTGTACTCTGTGCCTGTATGGTAGTGTGTACTCTGTGCCTGTATGGTAGTGTGTACTCCGTGCCTGTATGGTAGTGTGTACTCTGTGCCTGTATGGTAGTGTGTACTCTGTGCCTGTATGGTAGTGTGTACTCTGTGCCTGTATGGTAGTGTGTACTCTGTGCCTGTATGGTAGTGTGTACTCTGTGCCTGTATGGCAGTGTGTAGTCTGTACCTGTATGATAGTGTGTACTCTGTATCTGTATGGCAGTGTGTACTCTGTGCCTGTATGGCAGTGTGTACTCTGTGCCTGTATGGTAGTGTGTACTCTGTGTCTGTATGGTAGTGTGTACTCTGTGCCTGTATGGTAGTGTGTACTCTGTGCCTGTATGGTAGTGTGTACTCTGTGCCTGTATGGTAGTGTGTACTCTGTGTCTGTATGGTAGTGTGTACTGTGTGCCCGTATGGTAGTGTGTACTCTGTTCCTGTATGGTAGTGTGCACTCTGTGCCTGTATGGTAGTGTGTACTCTGTGCCTGTATGACAGTGTGTAGTCTGTGCCTGTATGATAGTGTGTACTCTGTGCCTGTATGGTAGTGTGTACTCTGTGCCTGTATGGTAGTGTGTACTCTGTGCCTGTATGGTAGTGTGTACTCTGTTCCTTTATGGTAGTGTGCACTCTGTGCGTGTATGGTAGTGTGTACTCTGTGCCTGTATGGCAGTGTGTAGTCTGTGCCTGTATGATAGTGTGTACTCTGTGCCTGTATGGTAGTGTGCACTCTGTGCCTGTATGGTAGTGTGTACTCTGTGCCTGTATGGTAGTGTGTACTCTGTGCCTGTATGGCAGTGTGTACTCTGTGTCTGTATGGTAGTGTGTACTCTGTGCCTGTATGGTAGTGTGTACTCTGTGCCTGTATGGCAGTGTGTAGTCTGTGCCTGTATGATAGTGTGTATTCTGTGCCTGTATGGTAGTGTGTACTCTGTGCCTGTATGGTAGTGTGTACTCTGTGCCTGTATGGCAGTGTGTACTCTGTGCCTGTATGGTAGTGTGTACTCTGTGCCTGTATGGTAGTGTGTACTCTGTGCCCGTATGGTAGTGTGTACTCTGTGCCTGTATGGTAGTGTGTAATCTGTGCCTGTATGGTAGTGTGTACTCTGTGCTTGTATGGTAGTGTGTACTCTGTACGTGTATGGTAGTGTGTATTCTGTGCCTGTATGGTAGTGTGTACTCTGTGCCTGTATGGTAGTGTGTACTCTGTGTCTGTATGGTAGTGTGTACTCCGTGCCTGTATGGTAGTGTGTACTCTGTGCCTGTATGGTAGTGTGTACTCTGTACCTGTATGGTAGTGTGTACTCCGTGCCTGTATGGTAGTGTGTACTCTGTGCCTGTATGGTAGTGTGTACTCTGTGCCTGTATGGTAGTGTGTACTCTGTGCCTGTATGGTAGTGTGTACTCTGTGCCTGTATGGTAGTGTGTACTCTGTGCCTGTATGAAAGTGTGTACTCTGTGCCTGTATGGTAGTGTGTACTCTGTGCCTGTATGGTAGTGTGTACTCTGTGCCTGTATGGTAGTGTGTACTCTGTGCCTGTATGGTAGTGTGTACTCTGTACCTGTATTGTAGTGTGTATTCTGTGCCTGTATGGTAGTGTGTACTCTGTGCCTGTATGGTAGTGTGTACTCTGTGCCTGTATGGTAGTGTGTACTCTGTGCCTGTATGGTAGTGTGTACTCTGTGCCTGTGTGGTAGTGTGTACTCTGTGCCTGTATGGTAGTGTGTACTCTGTGCCTGTATGGTAGTGTGTGCTCTGTGCCTGTATGGTAGTGTGTACTCTGTGCCTGTATGGTAGTGTGTACTCTGTGCCTGTATGGTAGTGTGTACTCTGTGCCTGTATGGTAGTGTGTACTCTGTGCCTGTATGGTAGTTTGTACTCTGTGCCTGTATGGTAGTGTGTACTCTGTGCCTGTATGGTAGTGTGTACTCTGTGCCTGTATGGTAGTGTGTACTCTGTGCCTGTATGGCAGTGTGTAGTCTGTGCCTGTATGATAGAGTGTATTCTGTGCCTGTATTGTAGTGTGTACTCTGTGCCTGTATGGTAGTGTGTACTCTGTGCCTGTATGGCAGTGTGTAGTCTGTACCTGTATGATAGTGTGTACTCTTATCTGTATGGCAGTGTGTACTCTGTGCCTGTATGGCAGTGTGTAGTCTGTACCGTTATGATAGTGTGTACTCTGTGCCTGTATGGTAGTGTGTACTCTGTGCCTGTATGGTAGTGTGTACTCTGTGCCTGTATGGTAGTGTGTACTCTGTGTCTGTATGGTAGTGTGTACTCCGTGCCTGTATGGTAGTGTGTACTCTGTGCCTGTATGGTAGTGTGTACTCTGTGCCTGTATGGTAGTGTGTACTCTGTGCCTGTATGGTAGTGTGTACTCCGTGCCTGTATGGTAGTGTGTACTCTGTGCCTGTATGGTAGTGTGTTCTCTGTGCCTGTATGGTAGTGTGTACTCTGTGCCTGTTTGGTAGTGTGTACTCTGTGCCTGTATGGTAGTGTGTACTCCGTGCCTGTATGGTAGTGTGTACTCTGTGCCTGTATGGTAGTGTGTACTCTGTGCCTGTTTGGTAGTGTGTACTCTGTGCCTGTATGGTAGTGTGTACTCTGTGTCTGTATGGTAGTGTGTACTCTGTGCCTGTATGGTAGTGTGTACTCTGTGCCTGTATGGTAGTGTGTACTCTGTACCTGTATGGTAGTGTGTATTCTGTTCCTGTATGGCAGTGTGTACTCTGTGCCTGTATGGTAGTGTGTACTCTGTGCCTGTATGGTAGTGTGTACTCTGTGCCTGTATGGTAGTGTGTACTCTGTGCCTGTATGGTAGTGTGTACTCTGTACCTGTATGGTAGTGTGTATTCTGTGCCTGTATTGTAGTGTGTACTCTGTGCCTGTATGGTAGTGTGTTCTCTGTGCCTGTATGGTAGTGTGTACTCTGTGCCTGTATGGTAGTGTGTACTCCGTGCCTGTATTGTAGTGTGTACTCTGTGCCTGTATGGTAGTGTGTACTCTGTGCCTGTATGGTAGTGTGTACTCTGTGCCTGTATGGTAGTGTGTACTCTTTGCCTGTATGGTAGTGTGTACTCTATGCCTGTATTGTAGTGTGTACTCTGTGCCTGTATGGTAGTGTGTACTCTGTGCCTGTATGGTAGTGTGTACTCTGTGCCTGTATGGTAGTGTGTACTGTGTGTCTGTATGGTAGTGTGTACTCTGTGCCTGTATGGTAGTGCGTACTCTGTGCCTGTATGGTAGTGTGTACTCTGTACCTGTATGGTAGTGTGTATTCTGTGCCTGTATGGTAGTGTGTACTCTGTGCCTGTATGGTAGTGTGTACTCCGTGCCTGTATGGTAGTGTGTACTTTGTGCCTGTATGGTAGTGTGTACTCTGTGCCTGTATGGTAGTGTGTACTCTGTGCCTGTATGGTAGTGTGTACTCTGTGTCTGTATGGTAGTGTGTACTCTGTGCCTGTATGGTAGTGTGTACTCTGTGCCTGTATGGTAGTGTGTACTCTGTACCTGTATGGTAGTGTGTATTCTGTGCCTGTATGGTAGTGTGTACTTTGTGCCTGTATGGTAGTGTGTACTCTGTGCCTGTATGATAGTGTGTACTTTGTGCCTGTATGGTAGTGTGTACTCTGTGCCTGTATGGTAGTGTGTACTCTGTGCCTGTATGGTAGTGTGTACTTTGTGCCTGTATGGTAGTGTGTACTCTGTGCCTGTATGGTAGTGTGTACTTTGTGCCTGTATGGTAGTGTGTACTCTGTGCCTGTATGGTAGTGTGTACTCTGTGAGCTTTACATTATACTCATCTACTTGCATTCCCCTATTTGTAGTTGAGGGGGGTCGATACTCAACTCCTGACCTAGCCTGTCAAGCTTCCTAATACTGGCATCATCACTCTTCTGGTATCGTCAACCATGTCATACCTATTCCTAAATCTATGTTTGGTCCCTTTTTGTAAAGTGTGCAGTCAAAGAGCTGCGCTTCAATGGATCTAATCCTGGGTTGACATCTTTCTCATATGCCTGGAGTTCCTTTCTTCCAGGTAAATACTTTTCTTTCTCGCCTTTTCCTGTCAGCAGTCTTCATATTTTTTATGGATAGTATTATTATATTGAGATATTAAACTCTTAGAGATCATACAGCGCCCAGGGAGTGAGAGGCAACAAGATTTGACGCAAGTAACTCTTCACCAGCATCAAGGAAGTTAACCATTGTCTGTAAACACTGATATAAGACGACTGAAATAAATTTCGAGGATATTTTAGCAGGAAAATCCTTTAGTGTACTATATTTCTCCCACAGTTTGACTTTGTCAAATACAAAGAAACAAATGCAAACCATACCCCGGCCGGGATTGAACCCGCGGTCAGAGAGTCTCATTCACGGCCGGGGTATGGTTTGTTTGCAATCGTGTCATTACGATTTCGTGAGTCAAACAAATGCATAAACTGCTTATAAAGACTACACGCATCCTGATATCATGCCACGTGATGATGTAAAAAATTTTATGTCCAGTGATCTGTTTGGTTCTTTAGTACATTTTCCCCTAATCCATATATAGTTCTTAATGTCTTCTGTTTATTCATTTCTCATCGTATTTTCCTCGGTGAACTTAACTCCCTCATGAAAACCTGGAATCATCTGTTAAAATTTCCCCAGACAACTCCCTGGTAATCCGTGAATATTCACATTATTCCTTTTATTATGCTATGATGTTTTACCATTATATTTGGCTTGATGTTGCTTTAGAAAAGTTATGGCTTTGTATATGCCTTGGAAAATGTGTAATTAATGTATCGTTTCTCTGCCTCCTTCTTTACGCTAATGAACTCGTTCTTAGTTATCATATTTTAACTGCTAAGGTCTTACCAGTTTTATATTTCTTCTTATATTTCTTAAGAGGCGCGTGACTTTCCCTGTCTCCTAATATCATGTTTATTTTTCCCCTATATTCTACGTTGTTCATAATTACTATCGCATTTCCTTAATTCATGGTATAACATAACAAATCTTTGAGGACAATTGTGTTGCAGAGGTCCGAGCAACACAATTGTGGGCATATTTAGTTCGTCTTGCATCAATATTTCTCTCTCAGTTTGGAAAACAATGACATGTATCAGAACAAGCCATTATTGGGACAATGTTTCTAAAGTGTGCGAAACGCTGTTCCAATAGAAACTTTTTATCCTGCCTATGTCTGGCCTCATTCCTGTCGGTAGTATCCATTTTCAAACTTCAAAACTCTTAGCTCTCTCTCAGTAATTTTGTATGAGGTACATTTAGCTCATTATTTAGTTAATCTTAACAAAGAAACTACCTCATCCGTACTAAACCTGATATGAACGCTGTATAAAACCTTCAGGTTTAAATATTTTTTTGTGATGAATGGTTTGAAAAACCGACAAGTTGAAGATTGAGACACTTATGCAGCATATGGGAATCTTGTTCAACCTTTGGACGAAGACCTACTTCGACTAGTGGATGGTACCACTATGACCCCGCCTCCGCCTGCTTCACCTCACCTCACTACAGTATATAAGCCACGTCTACGGCCCTATGCTGTACATTCTACAAGATTGATGGACTGAACACATCGACTCCAGGCTGAGGGACTGATTACCTCATACTCCTCCTCTCCTTACGCCTTCCTCTTTGTATTGGACTGATGAAGCCACTGTGTGGCGAAAAGTTTCCTGAATAAAGATTCCCAGATATTTTTTTAACACATCAGTCGTCTTCCACCGAAGTAGCACGACGTCAGAAAAACAAAACAGATTCGCCAGATAAAATAAAACAGATTCCCAGCCCAGATGGCCCTCTAGACTGCAACAACCTCAACTCCCCTTCAGAGTGCAGGTACTCTCCACCAAACCGGTTTCACTGAATCACTTTTTTTCCTTTTTACGGTCCAATAGCACATCAAGTGCCGAGAGCCACTTACCTCCACTCTGATCTAACGTCATCACACAAGCCTGTTAGATGTTCAAGCTCCCAGCACTCAAATCCTCTTTTTTTATCCATTCCGTCCAATCTTTCCTGGGACGACCCTCTACCCTTACTTCTCTCATTACATAATATGGTACAAAAGATTTAAGAGATATATTGTTGATATAAAGATGGCATATACAGTACATGAGGCGTGTCTAGTACATATTGTTACGTGTTCTTGTTTGCAGTGTTGCAAGAGTAGCAAAAGGAGAAGTGAGAAGTTTTCTCAGAGTATGGTATTGTGGGTGACACTAACCACAGCTTCTCTCAGAGTTTGAGAGGCACTGGTCAGTTTGCGTTCCACCCACCTCCCTCCACGCTCCTTTCTAAATGGGGAAGGGTAGACGAGGGCCTCCAAATTCATGAATTTTCCAGATATCCTTCAACACCTGCTAACAGCCTATAAGCTCGTTGCAATCAGCCAAGTGTACCTTTAAAGATGGGTTTAGAACCCCAGTAGAATTAGGTCACCTAGTCTGAATTTTTGGGGCTATCCTGGCTAATATACACATGTGTTGTTATGTATGATACTTTATGTTACGGTATGTATGTTATATGTATACATGAATGAACTTACTTTACTTACTTACTACTAATGGTTATATATTATATTGATCGTGTTGCAATCACTAATAGCAGGGCGTGCAAACATATCCATAGTAGCTGAACGGGTTATATATCGACGTTCACGACAGACGTAACTTAATGTTCGGTGGGGAGAATGTCACCAAACCTCACAAGACCCCCATGGCATAATTACCTGGAGTTTACCTGGAGAGAGTTCCGGGGGTCAACGCCCCCGCGGCCCGGTCTGTGACCAGGCCTCCTGGTGGATCAGAGCCTGATCAACCAGTAATAATGAGTAATTCTGCGATTTTGTATAGCATTGCAGTTAAGCTTGTGAACAACAGGCTCCAGTAAATACCTATCGAGATTGTTCAACCCATCATTTGATTTATGTATGGGCTGACTATTACATTTCCTATTTTTTTCTTTTTTTTTTCCACTTTCTGTAAACTTGAGGGCCCTCGTCTACCCAATCCCATATGGGAATGGGTACGGAGGGTGGTGGGTGGGAGGTAATGGGACCAGTGCATCTCAACGAGTAGGCTGGCATCGTCCATATGCATTTCACAAGGGAACAAAAGAACATTAAATATATATATATATATATATATATATATATATATATATATATATATATATGTCGTGCCGAAGAGGAAGAACTTGCGATCTTGGCTTAAATAGCAACGTTCATCTTGCCATATAGGACAAGTGAAAATTTGTGTATGCAATAATTTCGCCAAAATCATTCTGAACCTAACGAAAAAAATATATTTCACTGTGTTTGTTTAGTATTAAATTATTGTAAACAAATCTAAAATATATTTAGTTGGGTTAGGCTAAAATAAGTTGCGCTTGTTATAATAAGGTTAGGTAAGTTTTCTAAGTTCCTTTTGGTGCAAAATTATAATTTTTTACATCAGCAATAATGAAAAAAATATATCTTTAAACGTATAAGGGAAAATTTTAGAAAGGATCTAATTTTAAATGAATTCTTGCTAATTGACCAGTTTTACATATTCGGCACGATATATATATATATATATATATATATATATATATATATATATATATATATATATATATATATATATATATATATATATATATATATATATATATATATATATATATGTCGTGCCGAATAGGCAGAACTTGCGATCTTGGCTTAAATAGCAACGTTCATCTTGCCATATAGGACAAGTGAAAATTTGTGTATGCAATAATTACGCCAAAATCATTCTGAACCTAACGAAAAAAATATATTTCATTGCGTTTGTTTAGTAATAAATTATTGTAAACGTATTTAAAATATATATAGTTGGGTTTGGCTAAAATAAATTGTTCTTGTTATAATAAGGTTAGGTAAGTTTTCTAAGATTCTTTTGGTGCAAAATTAAAAATATTCACATTAACATTAATGAAAAAAATATATCTCTAAACGTATAAGAGAAAATTTTAGAAAGGACTTCATTTTAAATGAGTTCTTGCTAATTGACCAGTTTTACATATTCGGCACGACATATATATATATATATATATATATGTGTGTGTGTGTGTGTGTGTGTGCGTGTGTGTGTGTGTGTGTGTGTGTACTCACCTAATTGTGGTTGCAGGGGTCGAGACTCAGCTCCTGGCCCCACCTCTTCACTGATCGCTACTAGGTCCTCCCCCTCTCTGCTTCCTGAGCTGTCATACCTCTTCTTAAAATTGCGAATGGTTCCTGCCTCCACTACTTCACTTGCTAGGCTATTCCACTTCCTGACGCCTCTATGACTGAAGAAATACTTCCTAACGTCCCTGTGACTCGTCTGAATCTTCACCTTCCAATTGTGACCCCTTGTTTCTGTGTCCCCTCTCTGGAACATCCTATCTCTGTCCACCTTGTCTATTCCCCGCAGTATCTTGTATGTCGTTATCATGTCTCCCCTGACCCTTCTGTCCTCCAGTGTCGTCAGTCCGATTTCCCTCAACCTTTCCTTGTACGACATTCCCCTGAGCTCTGGGACTGGCCTTGTTGCAAACTTTTGTACTTTCTCTAACTTCTTGACGTGCTTGACCTGGTGTGGGCTCCAGACTGGTGCTGCATACTTCAGTATGGGCCTAACATACACAGTGTACAGCGTCTTGAACGATTCCTTATTAAGGTATCGGAACGCTATTCTCAGGTTTGCCAGGCGCCCGTATGCTGCAGCAGTTATTTGGTTGATGTGTGCCTCCGGTGACGTGCTCGGTGTTGTGGTCACCCCAAGATCTTTCTCCCTGAGTGAGGTCTGTAGTCTTTGTCCACCTAGCCTATACTCTGCCTGCGGTCTTCTTTGCCCCTCCCCAGTCTTCATGACTTTGCATTTGGCAGGGTTGAATTCGACAAGCCAGTTTCTGGACCATGTGTCCAGCCTGTCCAGGTCTCTTTGCAGTCCTGCCTCATCCTCATCCGATTTAATTCACATCATCTGCGAATAGGGACACTTCAGAGTCTGTTCCTTCCATCATGTCGTTCGCATATATCAAAAATAGCACTGGTCCTAGAACTAACCCCTGTGGGACCCCGCTCGTCACAGGCGCCCACTGTGATACCTCTTCACGTACCATGACTCGTTGTTGCCTCCCTGTCAGGTATTCCCTGATCCATTGCAGTGCCCTTCCTGTTATATATGCCTGATCCTCTAGTTTCTGCACTAATCTCTTGTGGGGGAACTGTGTCAAAGGCCTGCAGTCCAGGAAAATGCAATCAACCCACCCCTCTCTCTCGTGCCTTACTTCTGTTACCTTGTCATTAAACTCCAGAAGGTTTGTGACACAGGATTTGCCTTCCATGAACCCATGCTGGTTTTCATTTATAATCTTGTTCCATTCCACGTGTTCCACCACTCTCCTCCTGATAATCTCCATGACTTTGCAAACTATACATGTCAGAGACACTGGTCTGTAGTTTAGTGCCTCGTTTCTGTTTCCTTTCTTAAATATGGGGACTACATTTGCTGTCTTCCATTTCTCAGGTAGTTGCCCAGTTTCAAGGGATGTGTTGAAGATTGTGGTTAGGGGCACGCACAGCATCTCTGCTCCTTCTCTAAGGACCCACGGGGAGATGTTGTCCGGTCCCATCGCCTTTGAGGTATCAAGGTCACTTAGCAGCTTCTGCACCTCCTCCTCGGTTGTTCGTATGTCATCCAACACTTGTTAGTATATTCTCTCTTGATGTTCCCTTCTGTGTTGTCTTCCCACAGCCCTTCCTGTCTCTACTGTTAAAACTTCCTTAAATCTCCTGTTTAGCTCCTCACATACCTCCTTATCATTTCTTGTGAGTTCTCCACCTTCTGTCCTCAGTCTGATCACCTGGTCTTTGACTGTTGTCTTCCTCCTGATGTGGCTATACAACAGTTTCGGGTCAGTCTTGATTCTCGATGCTATGTTATTTTCATACTGTCGCTGGGCCTCCCTCCTTACCTGTGTACTCACCTATTTGTACTCACCTATTTGTGGTTGCAGGGGTCGAGTCCTAGCTCCTGGCCCCGCCTCTTCACCGGTTGCTACTAGGCCCTCTCTCTTCCCGCTCCATGAGCTTTATCAAACCTCGTCTTAAAACTGTGTATGGTTCCTGCCTCCACTACGTCATTTTCTAGGCTATTCCACTGCCTTACAACTCTATGACTGAAGAAATACTTCCTACTATCTCTCTGACTCATTTGTGTCTTCAACTTCCAATTGTGGCCTCTTGTTTCTGTGTCCCCCCCCCTGGAACATCCTGTCTTTGTCCACCTTGTCTATTCCACGCAGTATTTTATATGTCGTTATCATGTCTCCCCTGACCCTCCTGTCCTCCAGTGTGGTCAGGCCGATTTCCCTTAATCTTTCCTCATAGGACATTCCCCTTAGCTCTTGAACTAACCTTGTCGCAAACCTTTGTACTTTCTCTAGTTTCTTGACGTGCTTTATCAAGTGCGGGTTCCAAACAGGTGCTGCATACTCCAGTATGGGCCTGACATACACGGTGTACAGTGTCTTGAATGATTCCTTACTAAGGTATCGGAATGCTGTTCTCAGGTTTGCCAGGCGCCCATATGCTGCAGCAGTTATCTGATTGATGTGTGCTTCCGGAGACATGCTCGGTGTTATACTCACCCCAAGATCTTTCTCCTTGAGTGAGGTTTGCAGTCTTTGGCCACCTAGCCTATACTCTGTCTGTGGTCTTCTGTGCCCCTCCCCCATCTTCATGACTTTGCATTTGGCAGGATTAAATTCGAGAAGCCATTTGCTGGACCAGGTGTCCAGTCTGTCCAGGTCTCTTTGAAGTCCTGCCTGGTCCTCATCAGATTTAATTCTCCTCATTAACTTCACATCATCTGCAAACAGGGACACTTCTGAGTCTAACCCTTCCGTCATGTCGTTCACATATACCAAAAATAGCACTGGTCCTAGGACCGACCCCTGTGGGACCCCGCTCGTCACAGGTGCCCACTGTGATACATCATTACGTACCATGACTCGTTGTTGCCTCCCTGTCAGGTATTCTCTGATCCATTGCAGTGCCCTTCCTGTTATATGCGCCTGATGCTCTAGCTTCTGCACTAATCTCTTGTGAGGAACTGTGTCAAAGGCCTTCTTGCAGTCCAAGAAGATGCAATCAACCCACCCCTCTCTCTCTTGTCTTACTTCTGTTATTTTATCATAAAACTCCAGAAGGTTTGTGACACAGGATTTGCCTTCCGTGAATCCGTGCTGGTTGGCATTTATACTCCTGTTCCGTTCCAGGTGCTCCACCACTCTCCTCCTGATAATCTTCTCTATAATTTTGCATACTATACACGTCAATGACACAGGTCTATAGTTTAGTGCCTCTTTTCTGTCTCCTTTTTTAAAAATGGGAACTACATTTGCCGTCTTCCATACCTCAGGTAGTTGCCCAGTTTCCAGGGATGTGTTGAAGATTGTGGTAAGTGGCACGCACAACATATCTGCTCCCTCTCTAAGGACCCACGGGGAGATGTTGTCTGGTCCCATTGCCTTTGAGGTATCGATGTCCCTTAGCAGTTTCTTCACCTCCTCCTCATCTGTATGTATGTCGTCCAACACTTGTTGGTGTATTCCTTGCTGGTGTCCCCATCTGGTCTGTCCCCCCAGAGTCCTTCCTGTCTCTACTGTAAATACTTCCTTAAATCTCGTGTTGAGCTCCTCACATACCTCTTGATTGTTTCTTGTGAGTTCTCCACCTACTTTCCTCAGCCTTATCACATGGTCCTTGACTGTTGTCTTCCTCCTAATGTGGCTATACAGCAGTTTCGGGTCAGATTTGACTTTCGATGCTATGTCGTTTTCATACTGTCGCTGGGCCTCCCTCCTTATCTGTGCATACTCGTTTCTGGCTCTTCTACTAATCTCCTTGTTTTCCTGGGTCCTATGCCTCCTGTACCTTTTCCATTCTCTGTTGCACTTAGTTTTTGCCTCCCTACACCTTCGGGTAAACCAAGGACTCGTTTTGGTCTTCCTATTATTTCTGTTTCCCTTGGGAACAAAACTTTCCTCTGCCTCCTTGCACTTTGTTGCCACATATTCCATCATCTCGTTTACTGATTTTCCTACCATTTCTCTGTCCCACTGAACCTCCTGCAGGAAGTTTCTCATACCTGTGTAGTCCCCCGTTTTATAGTTTGGCCTGTCCCCTTCAGTTCCTGTTACCTTCTCCACTTGTAACTCTACTATATAGTCAAAACTCAGAACCACATGATCGCTAGCTCCAAGGGGCCTCTCATAAGTGATGTCCTCAATGTCTGAACTGCTCAGGGTGAACACAAGATCCAGTCTTGCTGGCTCATCCTCCCCTCTCTCTCTGGTTGTGTCCCTGACATATTGATGCATGAGGTTTTCAAGTATCACATCCATCATCTTGGCTCTCCATGTTTCGGGACCCCCATGTGGCTCCAGGTTTTCCCAGTCGATCTCCCTGTGGTTGAAATCGCCCATTACCAGTAACTTTGTGTGTGTGTGTGTGTGTGTGTGTGTGTGTGTGTGTGTGTGTGTGTGTGTGTGTGTGTGTGTGTGTGTGTGTGTGTGTGTGTGTCGTGCCGAATAGGTAAAACTGGCCAATTAGCAGGAACTTATTGAAAACTAAACCCTTTCTAAAATTTTCTCTTATACGTTTAAAGATACATTTATATTTCGTTTATATTAATGTAAAAATTATTAATTTTATATCAAAAGAACCTTAGAAAAGTAACCTAATCTTACTGTAACAAGCGCAATTTAATTTAGCCTAATCCAACAAAATATATTTTAGATAATTTTACAATAATTAAATAATAAACAAACACAATGAAATATATTTTTAACGTTAGGTTAAGAATAATTTTTGCGAAATTATTGCATACACAAATTTTCGCTTGACTTATCCGGCAACAAGAGCGTTGCTATTTAAACAAAAATCGGAAAT
>NC_091344.1:315945-335945 GCF_038502225.1 Cherax quadricarinatus
TTTTCTCTAGTAAACAAACATTTTCTCTAGTAAACAAACATTTTCTCTAGTAAACAAACATTTTCTCTAGTAAACAAACATTTTCTCTAGTAAACAAACATTTTCTCTAGTAAACAAACATTTTCTCTAGTAAACAAACGTTTTGTCTAGTAAACAAACATTTTCTCTAGTAAACAACCATTTTCTCTAGTAAACAACCATTTTCTCTAGTAAAGAAACATTTTCTCTAGTAAACAACCATTTTCTCTAGTAAACAACCATTTTCTCTAGTAAAGAAACATTTTCTCTAGTAAACAACCATTTTCTCTAGTAAACAAACATTTTCTCTAGTAAACAACCATTTTCTCTAGTAAAGAAACATTTTCTCTAGTAAACAAACATTTTCTCTAGTAAACAAACATTTTCTCTAGTAAACAAACATTTTCTCTAGTAAACAAACATTTTCTCTAGCAAACAAACATTTTCTCTAATAAACAAACATTTTCTCTAGCAAACAAACATTTTCTCTAATAAACAAACATTTTCTCTAGCAAACAAACATTTTCTCTAGCAAACAAACATTTTCTCTAATAAACAAACATTTTCTCTAGTAAACAAACATTTTCTCTAGTACACAAACATTTTCTCTAGCAAACAAACATTTTCTATAGTAAACAAACATTTTCTCTAGCAAACAAACATTTTCTCTAGCAAACAAACATTTTCTCTAATAAACAAACATTTTCTCTAGTAAACAAACATTTTCTCTAGTACACAAACATTTTCTCTAGCAAACAAACATTTTCTCTAGCAAACAAACATTTTCTCTAATAAACAAACATTTTCTCTAGCAAACAAACATTTTCTCTAATAAACAAACATTTTCTCTAGTAAACAAACATTTTCTCTAGTACACAAACATTTTCTCTAGCAAACAAACATTTTCTATAGTAAACAAACATTTTCTCTGGTAAACATTTTCTCTAGTAAACAAACATTTTCTATAGTAAACAAACATTTTCTCTAGTAAACAAACATTTTCTATAGTAAACAAACATTTTCTCTAGTAAACAAACATTTTCTATAGTAAACAAACATTTTGTCTAGTAAACACACACTGGGGTTTCATATATAATTAGTAACCTGAATATTTTTTTCCCAACGAATCGACGATTTTTCCAGCCTTAAATATTAACAAGTTTCTATTTTAGCACACACTCTCTGGTACACCTCTATTTTTTTTTTTAGGTTCTGTCTCATCAAAGTCACATTAATTTGTTGCTCAAGAAAAGTGTCTTAGGCCTCCAAACTTAATGTTCTTATTTTGCTCTTCATGTTTTTAACACTGAATCATTAATTTCTGTCTTCATCTAATCTCTGGATAATTGAGAGATTCACATTATTATTATTATTATAATCAAGGGGGAAGCGCTAAACCCGGAAGATTATACAGCGCCTGGGGGGGGGATGTGGAAGGCATTCAGGCTTAATTCGGGGAACTGGAGCACAGATCCAATTCCCTAAATCAAGAGCCCCTCACCAACATCAAGGAACCTTCCTTGAGGGGTGAGAGATTCACAAAAATCGCAAAACCCGGATGGGGCACCAAGCATTACTATGTTTGGAATGATAGTTTATTTCGAGTGCCATAGAAATTCACTGTCTTTCTCTTCAGATATACATTTTTTTCTGTAAACTTCTTTATCTTGCTTATATTTTTATTTCTCCGCTAATGCCTTGAAGGATTTTGAAAATAATAATGGCATATAATACCTTCAAGAAGGTAAGACAGTGACGTCATCACCTCGCCTCTACACTATAAAAGGCTCTTCTCTCTCTCTTCAGCTTCATCCGCTTCAAGACTGTCATGTTGAACACATCTCCTGGCTCAAGGAATTGCCGCCTTAAACTACTCCTGAAGGGTTGTCTAGGTGTTGCTCTGTTGTTGTTGTTGCTTTGTTGTGTTGTTGCTTTGTTGTGTTGTTGCTTTGTTGTGTTGTTGCTTTGTGTTGTTGCTTTGTTGTTTTTGTTGCTTTGTATTGTTGCTTTGTTGTTTTGCTTTGTTTTGTGTTGTTTTGTTGTGCTGTTGCTTTGTTGTGCTGTTGCTTTGTTGTGTTGTTGCTTTGTTGTTTTGCTTTTTGTTGCTTTGTTGTGTTGTTGCTTTGTTGTTTTGCTTTGTGTTGTTGCTTTGTTGTGTTGCTTTGTTTTGTTGCTTTGTTGTGTTGTTGCTTTGTTGTATTGTTGCTTTGTTGTTGCTTTGTGTTGTTGCTTTGTTTTGTTGCTTTGTGTTGTTGCTTTGTTGTTGTGTTGTTGCTTTGTTGTGTTGTTGTGTTGTTTTGCTTTGTTTTGTCGCTTTGTTGTGTTGTTATGTTGTTGCTTTATCATGGTGTTGCTCTGACTTATTGCTACTTTAAAGTGTTGCTGCTTTGATCCTGTTGATTTGTGGTGTTAGTGCACTAACATGTCATTGCACTAACATGTCATTGCACTAACATGTCATTGCACTAACATGTCATTGCACTAACATGTCATTGCACTAACATGTCATTGCACTAACATGTCATTACACTAACATGTTATTGCACTAACATGTTATTGCACTAACATGCCATTGCACTAACATGTCATTGCACTAACATGTTATTGCACTAACATGTCATTGCACTAACATGTCATTGCACTAACATGTTATTGCACTAACATGTTACTGCACTAACATGTCATTGCACTAACATGTCATTGCACTAACATGTCATTGCACTAACATGTTATTGCACTAACATGTCATTGCACTAACATGTTATTGCACTAACATGTCATTGCACTAACATGTTATTGCACTAACATGTCATTGCACTAACATGTTATTGCACTAACATGTCATTGCACTAACATGTCATTGCACTAACATGTCATTGCACTAACATGTTATTGCACTAACATGTTACTGCACTAACATGTCATTGCACTAACATGTCATTGCACTAACATGTCATTGCACTAACATGTCATTGCACTAACATGTCATTGCACTAACATGTCATTGCACTAACATGTCATTGCACTAACATGTCATTGCACTAACATGTCATTGCACTAACATGTCATTGCACTAACATGTCATTGCACTAACATGTCATTGCACTAACATGTCATTGCACTAACATGTCATTGCACTAACATGTCATTGCACTAACATGTTATAATATGGTATCATCAAAATAAAAAAAAAATTATAATCTCTTCAGTATCAGTCGTCGCCGCCTAAGTCTTTTCATTTGTAATTCCCCCATGTCAAAATAATTTATTTTTTTTTAGGCTTTTATGTAATTCGAGTTGATTTATTTTACGTAATGACTCATTTAATTTTATAAAAATAACAATATTCAAAGAATGTTTAATAAAAATATAAATTATTATTAGTAGTAGTAGTATTAGTTAGTAAATATGTACAAATCATAGAGCGTCTGTGGAATGGGGAAGGGTGGAAGAAATTAGGTTTCATCCCTGGAAGGGAAGGGTGTCCTAATTCACCTCTATCAACGCCACCTTGATAATGGGATCAAAATATTCAGTGTGGAATTTTATATTAGAATTAAATATGAATGTATTCTTGGTTATGGATCATTTTACTTAAAGTTCCATTTTTTTTAAAAATACTGTTTAATTTTGGTTTCATAATCATAATTTCATTATTATTCGCTAGTCCTCTTCCTATTTTCCTAATAAACAGACCAAAAGGAGGTTTTCAGTAGACCAAAACGAAAGCCAGAATAGACAAACCAACAGGACCTGAATAGACTTCGACATTTGAGTGAAGATGTGGGCAAGTCAGTTCACTGTAGACAAACATAGTAATATACTCAGTATAGGTAGCCGTAAAGCTGATTTCTAAAGAGATTAGAAACTGACCATCATCAGATCTAAAACAAAGACAAAAGTTCCTTAGTGGACGAAGAAAGGGCTAAATAAGATTGTTTTATGTCAAAATTTGTTAGGCTTACGGTTTATCGGATACACCAGTTTTAAATCCCGCAGTCCTTCATAATACCATCAAGAATGGGCTATATAAAAACAGAGCCAGCCTTTATTAATCCAAAGTCTCGTTCTATATAGAACTTCATTAAGTCATGATAATTTTGATCCGCTCTGTCTTTAAGGGCTCAGTACCCACGTATGTGCGCACTCTTCCTTCCACCTACCATCAAGGATATAAGTTCTAGCACTGATATTAGGGAAATTCTCTGTGTATACACAGACACACACCACCAATCATTGCATGATATATGCCCTCTCTTGCGAGGGTTACTTTAATAATGTGCGGCATTGATCATCATGCTACGTAATGGATTCACATTCTTCAAGGTATCTGAAGAAGGATAACAAAAGTGATATTCAACACCAGAAAAATTATTTTGAAGATAAAAGACCTATGATTTTTTTCTTTCTTTTTTTGATGTAAATTGAAAGATGACGTGTGTGAAGTGTATAAATGAGTGAAAGACAAATGAGATGTAAATAAATTGTTGAGAAAATATAATCAGAGCGTTCCTCGCAACACAGTATTCAGATTAGACAACTTTAATTTAGAAAATTATCACTCATATTATTAAAAAAAACGCTAAAATGTATTTAGAATTGCTCTACAACAAAGGGTTTAGGCGACTGGATTAAACAGGCAAAAAGTTTTAGAGAAAGGTGAGTTTACATTTATGTTTCACAAATGTTTTAATGAAAATAATGTGTTGTGTAAATATGATGCAGAGAATTCGTAGTTTGGAAATTAGGAGGAGGTGAGGGATTTTCCGAAGGGCTGAAGAAGGATTTTTGAGGTGGTTCGGCCATGTAGAGAGGATGGAACAAAATATAATGATTTCGAGAGATTATATATCTGGAGACGAATGGTTTTTAGAACTTGACGTGCTGTATGAGAAAGACAACATTTATGAAGGGAGTCAGGGAAACTGGCAGGCCGGACTTGAGGCCTGGAGATGGGAAGTACAGTGCCGGCACTCTGATGCAGGTGTGTTAATGTTGCAAGTGAGCCTCTGGTAAGGTAGTGATAGAGTGAATGATGATAAAAGTTTTTCTTTTTCTGGCCACCCTGCTTTTGTGGGAGAAGGCCTAAGTGTTAATAAAATATATAGATATATATTTTATTAACATTATATATATATATGTGTGTGTGTGTGTGTGTGTGTGTGTGTGTGTGTGTGTGTGTGTGTGTGTGTGTGTGTATGTGTGTGTGTGTGTGTGTGTGTGTGTGTGTGTGTGTGTGTGTGTGTGTGTGTGTGTGTGTGTGTGTGTGTGTGTGCGCGCGCAAGACAAGCCGCCTCAGTCTCTCTCAGAGAGGCTGGTGACAGGCCCTCACTGCGCTACTCTGAAAAGAAAACTTCCTCTGCTTCAGTTGCTACCTTGCAACATTGTATAGCTCCTGATGACGTACTGAGAAATGTGAAAGTACTCGAGCTGGAAATATAAACACATATGTAAGTCACAAACAGATCTGTTTGTGACTTGAAAAAGTCCACTGTGTGGGCGAAACGTTGTCAATAAAGGATCACATTATACTGCATATGTGTTTATATTTCCATTGTGTCGGTATTTTATACCATTTATTTCCAAGCACTTGAGCTAAAGATTTCCACCCCCGTGGATTGTTCTGCACAGTTAAGATCGCCTGTCTGAGACTCTTTGTATATATATATATATATATATATATATATATATATATATATATATATATATATATATATATATATATATATATATATATATATGCAATAAGATCACAGTAAACAGGTGATTTCAGAATATGCAAAACAACCACTCTGAAAGAATAGAGAAATTCCAAGCGCTTTCGTGACTACTCACATTATCAAGGAAGTATTACTTCCTTGATAATGTGAGTAGTCACGAAAGCGCTTGGAATTTCTCTATTCTTTCAGAGTGGTTGTTTTGCATATATACATATATACATATATACATATATATATATATATATATATATATATATATATATATATATATATATATATATATATATATATATATATATATACATATATATATATATATATATATATATATATATATATATATATATATATATATATATATATATATGTATATATATATGTATATATATATATATATATATATATATATATATATATATATATATATATATATATATATATATATATATATATACACATATATGTCGTTCCGAATATGTAAAACTGGTCAATTAGCAAGATCTCATTTAAAATTAAGTCCTTTCTAAAAATTTCTCTTATACATTTAAATATATTTTTTTTCATTAATGCTAATGTAAAAGTTTTTAATTTTGCACCAAAAGAATCTTAAAAAATTTACCTAACCTTATTCTAACAAGCGCAATTTATTTTAGCCTAACCCAACTAAATATATTTTAGATTTGTTTACAATAATTTAATACTAAACAGACACAATGAAATATACTTTTTTCGTTAGGTTCAGAATGATTTTGGCGAAATTATTGCATACACAAATTTTCGCTTGTCCAATATGGCAAGATGAGCGTTGCTATATAAGCCAAGATCGCAAGTTCTGCCTATTCGGCACAACATATATATATATATATATATATATATATATATATATATATATATATATATATATATATATATATATATATATATATATATATATATATATATATATATACATATATATATATATATATATATATATATATATATATATATATATATATATATAAATTATATATATATATATATATATATATATATATATATATATATATATACATATATATATATATATATATATATATATATATATATGTCGTGCCGAATAGGCAGAACTTGCGATCTTGGCTTAAATAGCAACGTTCATTTTGCCATATAGGACAAGTGAAAATTTGTGTATGCAATAATTTCGCCAAAATCATTCTGAACCTAACGAAAAAAATATATTTCACTGGGTTTGTTTAGTATTAAATTACTGTAAACAAATCTAAAACATATATAGTTGGGTTAGGCTAAAATAAATTGTTCTTGTTATAATAAGGTTAGGTAAGTTTTCTAAGATTCTTTTGGTGCAAAATTAAAAAAATTTACATTAACATTAATGAAAAAAATATATCTTTAAACGTATAAGAGAGAATTTCAGAAAGGACTTAATTTTAAATGAGTTCTTGCTAATTGACCAGTTTTACATATTCGGCACGACATATATATATATATATATATATATATATATATATATATATATATATATATATATATATATATATATATATATATATATATATATATATACAATATATATATATATATATATATATATATATATATATATATATATATATATATATATATATATATATATATATATATATATATATATATATATATATATATATATATATATATGCAAAACAACCACTCTGAAAGAATAGAGAAATTCCAAGCGCTTTCGTGACTACTCACATTATCAAGGAACTATGAAAGTGAAGCATCCAAGGAAGCTATATAAGGGGTCGGCCAGCACCTCACTATCAGATCCCACAACGGTTAAACACGTGACGCGCGGCGAGCCAACTTGGATAGGTCCTTTGCAAAACTCACCCAAAAGCTATTTATTTGTCCAGTGTATTATTAAATTCTACCCAAATTCTATTAATTATAAATGGATCTAATTTATATAAACCAAAGGAAATATTCATATTATTGTCAAAACTGCTTTTTATGAAACAAGATTCAATTATATTCCTGTCGACCATGGACTTGCTTGATACTACTTTCTCAACTTTTTGAAAATCAATTGGATGGTTAAAATCTCTTACATTAATAAATAGAGCATTGGAATCTTGTCCAGTTCTAATGCTATATTTATGTTGTTTTAATCTTAGTTCGAGATTTTTACCAGTTTGACCGTAATGAACTTTATCGCAAATTTTACAAGGAATCTTATAGACACATCCATCAGCATTTTGGGGGGAATTCTTAATCAAAAGTTTTTTTTACTGTATCAAGATTTTTGAATACAACTTTAATATTAAAAGTCTTAAGAAGAGAAGGCATATCAACCAAGTTTTCATGGTAAGGGAGAACCAACATATTTTTAGTTGAATAAGGCTGGTTGCCCTTTTTTGGATTATAAAAAGTGTTCCTAGCAAGTTTAAAAGATTTATCAATTACATTTCTTGGGTATTTTAAATCATTACCTATTTCATAAATTTTGGATATTTCCTCATCTATGAACTCAGGACTACAAATTCGTAAAGCTCTCAAAAACATTGATGAGAAAACAGACAGTTTGACTCTATCTTGATGCGAGGAATAATAGTGGACATAGGAACAGTTATTTGTAGGTTTTCTGTAAATTTTAAATTTGAATTCATTATTACCCTTAATAATTAAAACATCTAGAAAAGGCAATGAGTTATTTTCTTCAAACTCAACAGTAAAGTTTATAGAATGGGCTAAGCTATTTAATTTTCCACGAAAATGGTGTATATCTACATTTTTGGGCATAAGACACAAAATATCATCAACATATCTGAACCATTTAGCTCTATTAGGGAGGATTGTGTTAAGCAACCTTGTTTCAAAAAATTCCATTTTAGGTTACTAAGAACAGGTGAAAGAGGATTTCCCATTGCCATACCAAACTTCTGAGTGTAAAACTTATCATTAAATACAAATTTTGTATCAACAATGCAAAGTTTAATAAGTTTAATGATAGTAGGAACTGGCAATGGTAAATCATAGTTAACGAGTTCTTCAGATAAGAAACTTAATAAATCATCAACAGGAACTTTCGTAAACAAGGAAGTAACATCAAAACTAACCATGTTAAAATCATTTAAGTCAGTCAAGGAGCTTAATTTATCAACCAAGTCTATGTTGTTTTTAACATTAAAGTTAGAAATTTTGCCAACAATAGGGCTCAAAATATCAACAAGCCATTTGAATAATTTATATGAAACTGACCCTATGGAGCTAATAATTGGTCTGACTGGATTCCCTGGTTTGTGTGTTTTTATTAGTCCATACATGTAAGGTAAAGATGGATTAGTGGAAGTAAATTGTTTGACTAATTCATCTTTGCCTTTCAGTAGAAGTTTTATTGTTTTATTGCTGTTAACGGTTTCTAGGGGATTTTTCCTAAGTTTAGAATAGGTTTCAGTATCATCTAAGAGATTATTCATTTTTTCTTGGTAATCATTTTCTTTCATAATTACTATTGCATTCATTTTGTCTGCTTTAGTAAGGCGCAAATTTTTATTGTTATTAAGTGTATCATAAGACTTAAAGAATCTTTGAGGGCAATTGGGAATGTTTGGTTTTAACATAGAGCTGTATACCATTCCTTTACTAATATTAATTTCATCAGAGGATAAATCAGAAAATTTTTACAAAGTTACTTCCACTAATCCATCTTTACCTTACATGTATGGACTAATAAAAACACACAAACCAGGGAATCCAGTCAGACCAATTATTAGCTCCATAGGGTCAGTTTCATGTAAATTATCCAAATGGCTTGTTGATATTTTGAGCCCTATTGTTGGCAAAATTTCTAACTTTAATGTTAAAAACAACATAGACTTGGTTGATAAATTAAGCTCCTTGACTGACTTAAATGATTTTAACATGGTTAGTTTTGATGTTACTTCCTTGTTTACGAAAGTTCCTGTTGATGATTTATTAAGTTTCTTATCTGAAGAACTCGTTAACTATGATTTACCATTGCCAGTTCCTACTATCATTAAACTTATTAAACTTTGCATTGTTGATGCAAAATTTGTATTTAATGATAAGTTTTACACTCAGAAGTTTGGTATGGCAATGGGAAATCCTCTTTCACCTGTTCTTAGTAACCTATACATGGACTTTTTTGAAACAAGGTTGCTTAACACAATCCTCCCTAATAGAGCTAAATGGTTCAGATATGTTGATGATATTTTGTGTCTTATGCCCGAAAATGTAGATATACACCATTTTCTTGGAAAATTAAATAGCTTAGCCCATTCTATAAACTTTACTGTTGAGTTTGAAGAAAATAACTCATTGCCTTTTCTAGATGTTTTAATTATTAAGGGTAATAATGAATTCAAATTTAAAATTTACAGAAAACCTACAAATAACTGTTCCTATGTCCACTATTATTCCTCGCATCAAGATAGAGTCAAACTGTCTGTTTTCTCATCAATGTTTTTGAGAGCTTTACGAATTTGTAGTCCTGAGTTCATAGATGAGGAAATATCCAAAATTTATGAAATAGGTAATGATTTAAAATACCCAAGAAATGTAATTGATAAATCTTTTAAACTTGCTAGGAGCACTTTTTATAATCCAAAAAAGGGCAGCCAGCCTTATTCAACTAAAAATATGTTGGTTCTCCCTTACCATGAAAACTTGGTTGATATGCCTTCTCTTCTTAAGACTTTTAATATTAAAGTTGTATTCAAAAATCTTGATACAGTAATTAAGAATTCCCCCCAAAATGCTGATGGATGTGTCTATAAGATTCCTTGTAAATTTTGCGATAAAGTTTATTACGGTCAAACTGGTAAAAATCTCGAACTAAGATTAAAACAACATAAATATAGCATTAGAACTGGACAAGATTCCAATGCTCTATTTATTCATGTAAGAGATTTTAACCATCCAATTGATTTTCAAAAAGTTGAGAAAGTAGTATCAAGCAAGTCCATGGTCGACAGGAATATAATTGAATCTTGTTTCATAAAAAGCAGTTTTGACAATAATATGAATATTTCCTTTGGTTTATATAAATTAGATCCATTTATAATTAATAGAATTTGGGTAGAATTTAATAATACACTGGACAAATAAATAGCTTGGGGGTGAGTTTTGCAAAGGACCTATCCAAGTTGGCTCGCCGCGCGTCACGTGTTTAACCGTTGTGGGATCTGATAGTGAGGTGCTGGCCGACCCCTTATATAGCTTCCTTGGATGCTTCACTTTCATAGTTCCTTGATAATGTGAGTAGTCACGAAAGCGCTTGGAATTTCTCTATTCTTTCAGAGTGGTTGTTTTGCATATTTTGAAATCACCTGTTTACTGTGATCTTATTGCATATATATATATATATATATATATATATATATATATATATATATATATATATATATATATATATATATATATATATATATATATATTATATATATATATATATATATATATATATATATATATATATATATATATATATATATATATATATATATATATTATATATATTATATATATATATATATATATATATATATATATATATATATATATATATATATATATATATTATATATATATATATATATTATATATATATATATATATATATATATATATATATATATATATATATATATATATATATATATATATATATATATATATATATATATATATATATATATATATATATATATATATATATATATATATATATATATATATATATATATATATATATATATATATATATATATATATATATATATATATATATATATATATATATATATATATATATATATATATATATATATATATATATATATATATATATATATATATGCAGAGCAACCACTGTCTCATTTGAAAAAAACTTAAAGAGTGCTTGTGAAGAAAGGCTGAAAGTGATTAATTTTATGAGCCAAAATATTGATGAGTATGAATTAGATAATGCATTAACTAAAGGTCAATCAACTGCTCCTGGAGAGGATGGTATAACCTGTGATATTCTCAGAACTCCGAGGCAGGTCCCTGATATCCCTTTGTTAGTACTGTATGATCTTAGTTACATCGAGAGTGTTCTTCCTACTTCCTGGACCAATAGTCTTATTTTGCCTAACCCTAAGCCGCAACAACCCGATACATTCAGACCGATATCTTTAATTATTTGTCTTTGTAAAACTTTTGAAAGAGGGATACTTAAGAGACTATACAACAGAATCAGACACCAACTTTCCCATCTCTATGGGTTCATGAAAAGAAAAAGTTGCAGAATTGTACTTCATATTCTCACTGCACACACCTCGACTAGTTTTACATTTCTTGATCTAAAATCTGTATTTGATATCGCAAATAGAACCGTTATATTGCATGAACTAACCAAAATGAGTATTGGTGGTAGCCTACTAACTTGGATAATAGGATACCAGTCAAAATGATTATCCTCCGTCCTCTACCAAGGCTATAGAAGCTATTGTAAATGTCCCTAGGATGGAGTTCTCAGTCCCATGCTATTTAATATTTTGATTAATGCAGTCCTAAATCCTCTACCTGCCTCACCTAAACAGCTATAATGTGTGCAGATGACATTATGATCCATACAACAGGGCATAAGAAGATGAGCATCATTCTAAATGAAGTTCAAGTTCAAGCAATTTGTAATCGATTAGGCGCATCATATCTTCATCTACAACATAGATACTGACAAGCAAACAACATCCTCCACCCATCTGTTTGCAGAGTGAAAACATTAGCTACGTTAATTCTTACAGATATCTTGGTGTAAATGTACCCTTCAGTAAATCCACCATACCACAACTAAATACGAAATGCAAAGAAACGCTATATGCTCTCATAGCTGTTGCTGGCTACAACCCCAACAATGGTGCTAAAGTGACAATGATGTACGTAGCCTATGTTAGGTCTTTAATTGATTAACCATACCCCCGGCCGGGATTGAACCCGCGGTCATAGTCTCAAAACTCCAGCCCGTCGCGTTAGCCACTAGTGGCTAACGCCGGGGGTATGGTTTGTTTGCAATCGTGTCATTACGCTTTAATTGATTATGCTGCTCTGATGTTGATATTAGCTAGAAAAGTTCTCTCAGACCCTTGGAAGTAATGCAGAATGAAGCTCTCAGAATTATTCTTGCTGTCCCATGCTTACCAAGGTTATTAATATGAGGAAGGAGCCTGGTATCTCTAGCATCAGTGATAGGATTATTGAGATTAACACTGTACTTGGTATTAGAATGTTAAGAAATGAATCAAATGCTGTCACTATAAATCTTACTAAATGTCTAGAAGTAAATACAGATAGATGATAGATCTAAATGGGTTGTGAAAACATGCAATTATATTAACTTTTATAACTTTCACGAACTGGATTACTGTAGACAACAACTGTGAGCATTCCACCCCTCCATGGAAGATGTGTTCATTTAATATCACATATCTGCAAGCTCCTCCCAAGAAGCTCATTATTAGTAATCCGTTCCTTAAATCGCTTGTAAAAGCAACTGCCCAAGAAAAAATTTCTCGCTTAGTTAGTAGTAATAACTTATCACAAGTTATATACACTGATGGATCTAAGCAGAAGCAGGAGTCTACTGGCAGGGCAGCATCTGTTCTTGTTGCCACCTTCCTATATAAGAATGATAACTTTGTTGAGTTAGGCATAAGAATTATAACTGGGCGTCTAAGTTGCAAACTGAATCGTTTGTCATCCTAAAGCACTAAAGCTAACTTTTGACACTGAGCTTGACTCTATCATTACTTATTCTATATCATCACTGAAGGCTCTTGACTCACATAATGACCAACAAGCTCACTGGAGAAGCCACGTACAGACACTCAAAAATCAGGGAAAAAGGACTTAACATACAGTTGCTATGGATCCCATCACATATTGGATTACTCCTTCATGGTAAAGTTGATATGTTAGCCATGAAGAGTACCCTAAAGGAGAATGTAGAATATAACTTTGGTATATCTGTATCTAGCATTAAAAATAATATTAGGAGAGAAGTAAATAATGGAAACGAATGTTATAGGAATGTTAGAAGCCTGAGGAGATCTATAACCTATGATAACATGAACGTAGATAAGTATGTTTATGGAGCAACGTGCAATGTGAACAGACTGACTGATGTTGTAGTGGCCAGGCTTAGGCTTGTTTACAAGTACTTTTGGCAGTTTGGGAGACAGATGATGATCATATTAAATGCAAAGTATGTGGCCAGCCCTATGCTCACTATCTTGAACACTATGGGCTTAATTGTCCTCTTATTGAGGAATATAGATAATAGTATAATAACCTATGTTATATGTCAAGGTATCTTATTAATGAAAATAAGATACTAGATATAAACAAATTTCCTAAATTTGCTTGTAACAGATAAGTGAATTGTAGATATAAATCTTGATGTGCTTCTCTTAACCCTTTTGGACCTAGTTTCTAGGCCTTTTGTGTATCCATATGATCTGGCACTACCGTTCACAGGATGGATATGGGGTGCACAATAAACTAGCCACTTCGGTGGCAAAATATAAATTAAGTCTTTCGTAATTTTTCACATTATCAAGGAATTGTTCCTTGATAATGTGAGAAATCACGAAAGCACTTAGAATTTTACTACTTTTTCACCGTGGTTGTTCTGCATATTGTGTATTTCGTGTATATATGTATATATATATATATATATATATATATATATATATATATATATATATATATATATATATATATATATATATATATATATATATATATATATATTACATGATGGTAGGATTGCTGGTGTCCTTTTTTCTGTCTCATAAACATGCAAGATTTCAGGTACGTCTTGCTACTTCTACTTACACTTAGGTCACACTACACATACATGAACAAGCATATATATATACACACCCATCTGGGTTTTCTGCTATTTTCTTTCTAGTTCTTGTTTATTTCCTCTTACTTCCATGGGGAAGTGGAACAGAATTCTTCCTCCGTAAGCCATGCGTGTTGTAAGAGGCGACTAAAATGCCAGGAGCAAGGGACTAGTAATCCATTCTGTATAAATTACTAAATTTAAAAAGAGAATCTTTTGTTTTTCTTTTTGGGCCACCCTGCCTCGGTGGGATACGGCCGGTTTTGTTGAAAGAAAAGTAAGATATAAATAGAAGAAGCCAGAATACCGTGACTTGAGCGATAACAAATAACCCACACGTAAAAGAGAGGAGCTTACTACGACATTTCTGTCCGACTTGGACCATTTACGAAGTCGTTAGTGTGACTTTGTAAATGGTCCAAATCGGACCGAAACGTCGTCGTAAGCTCCTCTCTTCTATGTGCAAGTTATTTGTGTATATACATATATACGGTGGATCAGTATTATAGCCCTTATAGAGGAACATGGAACTGAGGACACTTAGTATTATCTCAGTTACTGAGCTCCGGCTTTACAACATCTAAGCTGCCATCTCTGAAGTAAACAAGATATTAAGCTTGTTGATCATCTACCAGCCAAGGAAAAATCTCCTGGTATGGATCGTCGTCACAAGATAACCCATTCAGTAGTGTCTGCAGTATATCTTGAAGGATTCTTGAGAATGTGGGGCAAATATTGGTGCTACAACTAGCCATGACAGCAGCAACTGCTGCTTTACTGGACTCTGGTAACGATGGTTTCATGCTGTTTGATAATCGATTTTATGTAATTATACGGTCAACAAAGTTTTACAGTGATGAAAAGCAACGAAAAAATAAATAAACACATTAGATGGGAGCAAAGACAGTAAAGAAATAGAACAGTGTTCTTGAAAGTTACTTACCGTAATGTTACACTTTTGCAAGAATACAGGAGAAATAAAAAGTCAAAACCTCTTATTTTATAGTACTCGCAAAGTTTGGTAGGAAAAAATGTCAACAAACATCGTGTCTAATATTATTATAAACAACTAAGGTGTGGTAGACACGCACAGGTTGGCAAAATGGGGCGGTACGTTCACACCAGTACTGGGCTCTCATGCCAATGATCTGCCACGAACACAATACTACTACACAGACGAGTCACGGAACACGACTGAGGCGCTGCACTTCCAACTTTTCGACAGAGTTGCGCCTCTCTGTCGTACCGCCCTGCTCGCTGCCCTATACTCTTCGCTGCCGGCCATACGATCACCCTATAATGTTTACGAAAATATTTGTATACTCGACAGGAAGCTCTGGGTTATATCGTGGTCTCTAACCAAGAGCAAGCCTGGGACCACGCCATCAGCCACCCAGTTTCTAACAAATCACGGTATTTGTGGGATTAGAACCCACAGCAAGTGACTCACTTGCCATGGGTTCTAACCCCACCCGTACTGTGCATTGTTTGTAATCATGTTATTGCAGTTCATTTTCTATTAATATCCAAATTTTCCAAACTCTCACATATATCATAGTGTAACACGAATTACATTTATTTAATATGGTAAATATTCATAACTGTTTCAGTGTTTTTAATAATCCATTTAATAACACGATAATCATAATAAATAAATACGTATTACTGATTATTTATACGGTAAGTCTAAGCAATGAAACTTTACCAGTTCGAGGGTGTCATTAAGGTCGTAATCCAGTTTAATACTGACATAACGCAAATTTTAATTCCCTAATGAGAGACTGAAGTGAATTCTCAATGAATATACACAGAAACACAAACATCTAGGTGTTTATACCATGCCACATACACACCTCTCGATTTACATACACTTTATACACGCACACCTCCGTATATGTGAGATACACCTACATACATAAATAAATAAATATATATATGTCGTGCCGAATAGGCAGAACTTGCGATCTTGGCTTAAATAGCAACGTTCATCTTGCCATATAGGACAAGTGAAAATTTGTGTATGCAATAATTTCGCCAAAATCATTCTGAACCTAACGAAAAAAAATATATTTCACTGTGTTTGTTTAGTATTAAATTATTGTAAACAAACCTAAAATATATTTAGTTGGGTTAGGCTAAAATAAATTGTTCTTATTATAATAAGATTAGGTAAGTTTTCTAAGATTCTTTTGGTGCAAAATTAAAATTTTTTACATTAACATTAATGAAAAAAAATATATCTTTAAACGTATAAGAGAAAATTTTAGAAAGGACTTAATTTTAAATGAGTTCTTGCTAATTGACCAGTTTTACATATTCGGCACGACATATATATACATACATATAATACATATATAAATGTATATATATATATATATATATATATATATATATATATATATATATATATATATGTACTGATACATATATCTCATTGGACATTAACAGATACATACTGCTAGGTGCATATGCACTTAAGTGCAAGCATAATACTACACTTATATGATGAAGCTTCTACCATCTTCACTTCTTTCCCAGAAATATTAAATATGCACATTATATTTCTACAATTGTTGAACTCTTAGAAAAATCTATTGGTAGGCAGGTTTAAGGAAATATAAAATTAATATAACTTTATAATACTACAATATTTACAGTATTTTGTGTAGGAAGATATGTATAAATTATCAGAGATGTTTGTGTTGTGTCATGTGTCTTTGTTAGGTTCGTTGCCTCTTATTAGTATCGATCAATATTTGTTGGGTTCGTTACCTCTTATTATTATCGATCAATATTTGTTAGGTTCGTTGCCTCTTATTAGTATCGATCAATATTTGTTGGGTTCGTTGCCTCTTATCATTATCGATCAATATTTGTTAGGTTCGTTGCCTCTTATCATTATCGATCAATATTTGTTAGGTTCGTTACCTCTTATTAGTATCAATCAATATTTGTTAGGTTCGTTGCCTCTTATTATTATCGATCAATATTTGTTCGGTTCGTTGCCTCTTATCATTATCGATCAATATTTGTTAGGTTCGTTACCTCTTATTAGTATCAGTCAATATTTGTTAGGTTCGTTGCCTCTTATCATTATCGATCAATATTTGTTAGGTTAAACCATACCCCAGGCCGGGATTGAACCCGCGGTCATAGAGCCTCAAAACTCCAGCCCGTCGCGTTAGCCACTAGACCAACTAGCCACATAAGATTCGTCCAACTAGGTATATTTCTACACCATAGGAAGGTTAGCACAGGCACCTCTGTGACCACAAATGCAAGTTTTTACAGACGAATCTCCAGCTAGCGTGGCCGTGTCGAACTCTAGCTCAAGTCCCTTCACTGCCGTCAACAGGACTTAAGAAATCGTAATGACACGATTGCAAATAAACCATACCCCCGGCCGGGATTGAACCCGCGGTCATAGAGTCTCAAAACTCCAGCCCGTCGCGTTAGCCACTAGACCAGCTAGCCACATAAGATTCATCCAACTAGGTATATTTCTACACCATAGGAAGGTTAGCACAGGCACCTCTGTGACCACAAATGCAAGTTTTTACAGACGAATCTCCAGCTAGCATGGCCGTGGAGTTTTGAGACTCTATGACCGCGGGTTCAATCCCGGCCGGGGGTATGGTTTATTTGCAATCGTGTCATTACGATTTCTTGAGTCATTTGTTAGGTTCGTTGCCTCTTATTAGTATCGATCAATATTTGTTAGGTTCGTTGCCTCTTATTAGTATCGATCAATATTTGTTAGGTTCGTTACCTCTTATTAGTATCGATCAATATTTGTTAGATTCGTTGCCTCTTATCATTATCGATCAAAATTTGTTAGGTTCGTTGCCTCTTATTAGTATCGATCAATATTTGTTAGATTCGTTGCCTCTTATTAGTATCGATCAATATTTGTTAGATTCGTTGCCTCTTATTAGTATCGATCAATATTTGTTAGATTCGTTGCCTCTTATTAGTATCGATCAAAATTTGTTAGGTTCGTTGCCTCTTATTAGTATCAATCAATATTTGTTAGGTTCGTTGCCTCTTATTAGTATCAATCAATATTTGTTAGATTCGTTACCTCTTATTAGTATCAATCAATATTTGTTAGATTCGTTGCCTCTTATTAGTATCGATCAATATTTGTTAGGTTCGTTGCCTCTTATTAGTATCGATCAATATTTGTTA
This sequence comes from Cherax quadricarinatus, assembly GCF_038502225.1. Classification (NCBI taxonomy): domain Eukaryota; kingdom Metazoa; phylum Arthropoda; class Malacostraca; order Decapoda; family Parastacidae; genus Cherax; species Cherax quadricarinatus. The sequence goes on from NC_091344.1 coordinate 334,765, forward strand.
GGTTCGTTACCTCTTATTAGTATCGATCAATATTTGTTAGATTCGTTGCCTCTTATTAGTAACAAATTCAAATTCAAATTCAAAGTTTATTCTCTATAAGGATTACAATGCTGAGTTTACAGAATTTGGTTATTGTGTGGTTTACATGTAGTAAAATAATAATTAAAGAGTGTACCACTAGAACACCTAGCATGGCTAGGCATTTCGATCAATATTTGTTAGGTTCGTTGCCTCTTATTATTATCGATCAATAATGATGACACTTTAGCCCAAGTTTTCAAGTTTCTATTTCTTGGGAACTATTTTTGTGATTTTTGGTATCTCCCATCTTGCTTAAATATTAAGCATTTTGATGAATTTCTTCATCTTTGTTCATGGATGACAGTTATTTTAAGAGTAGAGGAGTGTCTTGATGCTGGTAAAGAGTTCTTGATTTAGTGATCTTTCCACGTATCAAACCTGATTGTTTCTCATTATACTGGTGCTGAATGATATTTTAAGAGTTTAGTGCTTACCTGGTAATATGACACGGATGATAAAATTTACTAGTGAGCGTGGTCTTCCTAGGAGGAAATATTTCAAAACCGTGAGTCTGTGTATCATAATGATCATAATTACCTCTGTCTTCAATGGTTAGCTACTCATCCTCGCAACTACCATACTTTCAACACAGTTGAATTTTTTCAATGGAGATAAACCCGCTTTCTGGCTCATCTGTTACTCTGTAGAGATACTTGACGTAGACCCAAACATTGTCTGAAATTTCCTGATCTATGTGTGGATTATTTATGAATTAGCGCAGCCGGGTACTGGGATTATTATTCATCTTAATAGATCACAAACTGACCATAAACTGCTTAACATTATTACATGTCGTTCCTCATGAAGATCGACATCCATGGATTGATTACGTGTATTATGCAATAAAGTTTTTTTTCTCTGAAGAGCAGTTCTCTTAAAATAATATGATAGTGTGTTTAATTACATAGTTCCGTCAGCCAGTCTGCAACAGATAATAAATGCAGTACAAAGTCTAAGGATTTCATTAACGAAAACGTTAAAGGTTAGAAAAAATAATACTGAATTAACATCGCGTTACTTGTAACTTCAGGGATAAAGCTTATCCGTAGTGCTCCCACGAGTTCTTTACTTCCCACTACACTTAATACATGAAAACGAAT
>NC_091344.1:340945-368445 GCF_038502225.1 Cherax quadricarinatus
GGGACACTACAAGAGAGAGAGGAGAGGATGAACCAGCAAGGCTGGACTTAGTATTCACCTTCAGTAGTGCAGATATCGAGGACATCACATATGAAAGACCCCTTGGGGCCAGTGACCATGTGGTTTTAAGCTTCGAATACACAGTAGAGCTACAAGTGGAGGGAGAAGCAGGAAGGCCAGGACGAATGAAGCCAAACTACAAGAAAGGGGACTACACAGGAATGAGGAACTACCTGAACGGGGTTCAGTGGGACAGAGAACTGGCAGGGAAGCCAGTTAATGAGATGATGGAATATGTAGCAACAAAATGCAAGGAGGCTGAGGAGAGGTTTGTACCCAAGGGTAACAGGAGTAATGAAAAAGCCAGGATGAGCCCATGGTTTACCCAAAGGTGCAGGGAGGCAAAAACCAAGTGTGCTAGGGAATGGAAGAAATATAGAAGGCAAAGGACCCAGGAGAATAAGGAGAGCAGTCGCAGAGCCAGAAACGAATATGCACAGATAAGAAGGGAGGCCCAAAGACAATATGAAAATGACATAGCAGCGAAAGCCAAATCTGACCCGAAACTGTTGTACAGCCACATCAGGAGGAAAACAACAGTCAAGGACCAGGTAATCAGGCTAAGGAAGGAAGGAGGAGAGACAACAGGAAATGACCGTGAAGTATGTGAAGAACTCAACAAGAGATTCAAAGAAGTGTTCACAGAGGAGACAGAAGGGACTCCAGAAAGACGGAGAGGTGGGGCACACCACCAAGTGCTGGACACAGTGCACACAACCGAGGAAGAAGTGAAGAGGCTTCTGAGTGAGCTAGATACCTCAAAGGCAATGGGGCCAGATAACATCTCCCCATGGGTATTGAGAGAGGGAGCAGAGGCGCTATGTGTACACTTAACAACAATATTCAATACATCTATCGAAACAGGGAGATTGCCTGAGGCATGGAAGACAGCAAATGTAGTCCCAATCTTTAAAAAAGGAGACAGACATGAAGCATTAAACTACAGACCAGTGTCACTGACATGTATAGTATGCAAAATCATGGAGAAGATTATCAGGAGAAGAGTGGTGGAACACCTAGAAAGGAATGATCTCATCAACAGCAGCCAGCATGGTTTCAGGGACGGGAAATCCTGTGTCACAAACCTACTGGAGTTCTATGACATGGTGACAGCAGTAAGACAAGAGAGAGAGGGGTGGGTGGATTGCATTTTCTTGGACTGCAAGAAGGCGTTTGACACAGTTCCACACAAGAGATTGGTGCAAAAACTGGAGGAACAAGCAGGGATAACAGGGAAGGCACTACAATGGATCAGGGAATACTTGTCAGGAAGACAGCAGCGAGTCATGGTACGTGGCGAGGTGTCAGAGTGGGCACCTGTGACCAGCGGGGTCCCGCAGGGGTCAGTCCTAGGACCAGTGCTGTTTCTGGTATTTGTGAACGACATGACGGAAGGAATAGACTCTGAGGTGTCCCTGTTTGCAGATGACGTGAAGTTGATGAGAAGAATACACTCGATCGAAGACCAGGCAGAACTACAAAGGGATCTGGACAGGCTGCAGACCTGGTCCAGCAATTGGCTCCTGGAGTTCAATCCCACCAAGTGCAAAGTCATGAAGATTGGGGAAGGGCAAAGAAGGCCGCAGACGGAGTACAGTCTAGGGGGTCAGAGACTACAAACCTCACTCAAGGAAAAAGATCTTGGGGTGAGTATAACACCAGGCACATCTCCTGAAGCGCACATCAACCAAATAACTGCTGCAGCATATGGGCTCCTAGCAAACCTCAGAACAGCATTCCGACATCTTAATAAGGAATCGTTCAGGACCCTGTACACCGTATACGTTAGGCCCATATTGGAGTATGCGGCACCAGTTTGGAACCCACACCTAGCCAAGCACGTAAAGAAACTAGAGAAAGTGCAAAGGTTTGCAACAAGACTAGTCCCAGAGCTAAGAGGTATGTCCTACGAGGAGAGGTTAAGGGAAATCAACCTGACGACACTGGAGGACAGGAGAGATAGGGGGGACATGATAACGACATACAAAATACTGAGAGGAATTGACAAGGTGGACAAAGACAGGATGTTCCAGAGATTGGACACAGTAACAAGGGGACACAGTTGGAAGCTGAAGACACAGATGAATCACAGGGATGTTAGGAAGTATTTCTTCAGCCACAGAGTAGTCAGTAAGTGGAATAGTTTGGGAAGCGATGTAGTGGAGGCAGGATCCATACATAGCTTTAAGCAGAGGTATGATAAAGCTCACGGCTCAGGGAGAGTGACCTAGTAGCGATCAGTGAAGAGGCGGGGCCAGGAGCTCGGACTCGACCCCCGCAACCTCAACTAGGTGAGTACAACTAGGTGAGTACACACACACACACACACACACACAAGCACACACAACACAAAAACACACACACACACACACACACTCGCACACACACACACAAAAACACACACAAACACACAAACACACACATGTACTAAACTGAATGCCGAGTATTCAAGTCATCGTTCTCGACGCTAGTCATTCTACCGTCGCCAGCTGGAAAATTTCCAATCTGTGATTGCTCGTTTTTCTTATACTTGACATTTTTAAAGATTTCTTTATAATTATATTTAATGTGAGTAAACCTTCTTTCAAATTATCGTCTGCCTGTTTATATTTTGTCTTTCTCTTAGTAATCTTACCTACTTAGTAGAGTCTTCGATGTTACCAGTAAATTTAAATGTTTTGATCAATGATCTCGAATAGTTTCTTTTAATTTTGTTTGGTATATTTTCCCTTTTAATAGCCACAAGTAATTATTCTGAATAAAGACTTGATGTACAGTCTCTCTTTACGATACTTGGTGGTAACATCTGCCAACAACACAGCATTAAAATCTGTGATTTTAGGCATACAGAATGTAATGTTCTTGGCTACTCAATCTATTTTCTAGATATTTTTAGGAATATTGAAGTCACCCAGCATTACTGCATAGTAATTATTGACAGTTTCATCATACAAGAGGTTGTCGTTCTCTTGATTCTTAAGCAAAGTATTACCTGACAATTTCTGGTTTTAATCAATAATTCCAATATATTTCATGAAAACTGTGTCTAGGATTCTCTTTTTTAACTTTTCTAATTTGCCACACTCAAGATTAGGTATTCTACTCAAGATTGATGGACTGAGTGGTGACGTGTACTTAGTCAGTGGTGACGTGTACTTAGCTCTGTGAAGACCGTTTGTGTGCTCTCTGTGAATCTGAACCAGGATGCCCTCTCTTGAGCAACTTTACCAGCAGCTGAGAGAAGAGCTCAGAGTTGCTAAGATGGAGATACGGCGATTAACGGAGGAGAACAAGAGGATTCGTAGTAATCCTCCTGTTGTGAGTCCCCAGGTTAAGAGGGGAGCTTGGTCAGTGGCCGGGCAACATGGAACCAAGCTGAAGATCAAGAAAACGGTTGGAGAGGCAGAAACAACGAGAAACCAGAAGACTACCGTGGAATCTTCCAACCCATTCTCGGTGCTACCTGACGAATGTGAGTGTTCTACTGGGAATGCCACAACGAGCACCAAAGAAGCATTGGCAGACGTGAGTGAGACATCCCTAGAAACCCCAACGAAGACCATCGAGAACGTCTTGACGAATTCTACAAGTGGTGTAATGCTACCTGGCGAATGTGAGTCGACTACTCGGAGCATCACGACGGACGACGCCAAGGAAGGTAAAAACATTGTTGTTGTTGGGGATAGCCAGATTAGGTACATGGATAGGGCATTCTGCTTGAAAGATAGGAGTAGGAGGCAGAGAGTGTGTTTTCCTGGGGCTGGGATGAAGGATATTGTTAGCCGTCTGGATGACATCATGAGAGGTAATGGGAGCAATCCTATTATCTGTCTCAGTGCTGGAGGCAACGATGTTGGCAGACGTAGGAGTGAGGACCTGATTAGCAGGTATAGGTCAGCAATAGAGATAATTAGGAGGAAGGGTGGGAAACCTGTCATATGTGGCATTTTGCCAAGGAGAGGAGTTGGAAATGAATGGTTGTCCAGAGCAATTGGTGTCAATTGCTGGCTGGACAAATACTGTAAGGAAAATGCAGTAACATTCATTGACAACTGGGACCTCTTCTATGGCAGAAATGACATGTATGCCAGGGACGGGGTTCACTTATCTAGGTGTGGGGTGGGAGCACTGGCCAACGCAGTGGAGGGAGCTGTTAGGTCTTTAAACTAGGAATAGTTAGTGGTATGGGTTTTTGCGGGAAAACTGTGAAGTCTCAGGGTAGTAATATGAGTACTAGGAGAACTAGTAATAGGCAAAATGAGGTGGATATTGGAAAGCCAGTGGCACTAATTGACAAGGACAGTAATAGGTTTAGTGGAAAAACAGAAAGGAGCAGGAAGGGTAAAGAGAGAGGAGGGTCTTTAAATATTTATTACACAAATAGTCGCAGTGCTAGGAATAAGATGGACGAGTTGAGACTAGTTGCTAGTGCAGGTAACATAGATGTATTTGCCATTACTGAGACGTGGTTTAATTCAAAAAGTCGGGACATGCCTGCAGAATGTCACATCCAGGGTTTTAAATTGTTCCAAGTAGATAGAAGTGTCGGAAAGGGGGGTGGGGTGGCATTGTATGTCCGAGATCGCTTGAACTGTTGCATAATAACGGGTATTAAGTCTGAAGTAACACATACAGAATTTTCAGAGGGGCATGAAAAAATAATTTTAGGTGTGATATACCGTCCCCCAAATTTAGATAGGGACCAGGGGAAACTACTATGGGAGGAAATTGTTAGGGCCACAAGGCACGATATTGTAGTAATTCTAGGAGACTTTAACTTTAGTCATATTGATTGGAATTTCTTGACTGGGAATTTAGAATCATACGACTTCTTAGAAATAGTTCAGGATTGTTTTTTGAAGCAGTTTGTGACAGAACCTACAAGGGGTAATAACCTGCTTGACTTAGTTCTGGCAAACAATGAATCCCTTGTTAATAATTTAGAAGTTTCAGAGGAACTGGGTGCTGGCGACCACAAATCAATTACATTTAGCATTGAATGGAAGTATGATAGTAGGGATAACTCAGTAACAGTCCCAGATTTTCGCTTAGCAGATTACGATGGGCTTAGAGAACACTTATCATCTGTTGACTGGGGTAACGAAGAGAGCTATCAATATGACAGTTTTCTGAACACAATACATGCTGCTCAGAGAACGTTTATCCCTTACAAAGAAATTAGATCAAATAGAAATGACCCAAAATGGATGAATAATAGGCTGAAATATCTACTAGGGCATAAGAAAGGAATTTATAGGCGTATCAAAAGAGGCGAGGGTCATCTTATGAATCAGTATATTGACATTAAGAGAGACATTAAAAAGGGGATAAGAAAAGCTAAAAGGGACTATGAAATTAAAGTTGCTAGGGATTCTAAAACTAACCCGAAAAGTTTTTTTTCCAGGTATATAGAACAAAAGTTAGAGATAAGATAGGTCCCCTTAAAAATAACTATGGGCATCTTACTGACAAAGAGAATGAAATGTGCTCGATTTTAAATAATTATTTTCTCTCGGTTTTTACACAGGAAGACACTAATAATATTCCGGTAATTAATTTTTATAGTGGGCCAGAAGAAGATAAATTATGTAACATCACAGTCACTAGTGAAATGGTTGTGAAGCAGATAGACCGACTGAAGCAAAATAAGTCACCGGGTCCTGATGAGGTTTTTTCAAGGGTTCTTAAGGAATGCAAAATGGAAGTCTGTGAACCATTAACTAATATTTTTAATTTATCTCTTCAAACAGGTGTAGTGTCTGATATGTGGAAGATTGCTAATGTAATTCCTATTTTTAAAACAGGGGACAAGTCGTTACCGTCAAATTACCGCCCAATAAGCCTGACCTCAATTGTAGGCAAATTACTAGAGTCAATTATAGCTCAGATTATAAGAAGCCATCTCGATAAGCATAGCTTGATTAATGATACACAGCATGGATTCACAAGAGGCCGGTCTTGTCTAACTAATTTATTAACTTTCTTCAGTAAAGCTTTTGAGGCTGTTGACCACGATAAAGAATTTGATATTATTTACTTAGATTTTAGTAAGACTGTTGAAGAAAGTAGCAGCTCATGGCATTGGGGGAACGGTGCTCTCGTGGATCGAATCATGGCTCACAGACAGGAAGCAGAGAGTGTCCATAAATGGGGTTAAATCCGAGTGGGGATCAGTAACAAGTGGCGTTCCACAGGGATCAGTCTTGGGCCCATTGTTGTTTATAATATATATCAATGATCTTGATGAAGGAATTACTAGTGATATGAGCAAATTCGCCGATGACACGAAGATAGGTAGGATAATTGATTCAAACGTAGATGTTAGGGAACTTCAGGAGGATTTAGACAAACTCTACTCTTGGTCAGAAAAGTGACAGATGCAGTTCAATGTAGATAAATGCAAGGTTCTGAAGCTCGGGAGTGTCCATAACCCTAGCACTTGTAAGTTAAATAATGTAGAAGTTAGCCATACAGATTGCGAAAAGGACTTGGGGGTTATGGTGAGCAGCAACCTTAAACCAAGACAGCAATGCCTAAGCGTACGTAATAAGGCAAATAGATTACTGGGATTTATATCAAGAAGTGTAAGCAACAGAAGTCCAGAGGTCATACTGCAGCTTTATACATCATTGGTAAGGCCTCACCTAGATTATGCAGCTAAATTCTGGTCTCCATATTACAGAATGGACATAAATTCGTTAGAAAACATTCAGCGTAGGATGACTAAATTAATACATAGCATTAGAAATCTTCCTTATGAAGAAAGATTGAAAACTCTTAAGTTACATTCACTTATTAGACGAAGAATGAGGGGAGACCTGATCGAAATGTATAAGTGGAAGATAGGTATTAATAAAGGGGATATTAACAAGGTCTTGAGGATATCTCTCCAAGAGAGAACCCGCAGTAATGGATTTAAATTAGATAAGTTTAGATTTAGAAAGGACATAGGAAAGTATTGGTTTGGAAATAGGGTAGTTGATGAGTGGAACAGTCTACCTAGTTGGGTTATTGAGGCTAGGACTTTGGGTAGTTTCAAATTTAGGCTGGATAAGTACATGAGTGGGAGGGGTTGGATTTGAGTGGGACTTGCACATCAGAGCTTATTTCTTGGGTGGCATTGAAAATTGGGTTGGTCAAATGTTTGTCAGTGGGATGAATTGTAAAGGACCTGCCTAGTATGGGCCAACAGGCCTGCTGCAGTGTTCCTCCTTTCTTATGTTCTTATGTTAACTTTCGCTTCGGGAAGACAAATAGTCCAATAGTTACGAGAGAATTATGTGTCATACTTTCTTGTGAATCTCATGTAAGAATAATGCTAAATTGCTTCCCTGGAGAGCTGAGTCAGGTTTCCCTAGATGTGATCAGCATAAAACCTTGTATTTTTTTCATTCTCAACTACACACAATCTGTTAGACGCTTTATCTACATACTTCTCTCTTTTCTCTTTAAGAAGAGTTCTTTGATACTATTAAATGGCTCTTGATCCAGAGAACTGGTGATACCTTCACCTTGCTTGGTTAAAAGCTCATAACTTACCATTTACAAGGCGCTGTGTGAACCCTACGGGTGTAGCGCCCCAGGACGAGAATGGGCTTGTCTGGTTCTGTCACCTTTCACTTAATTATCACCCTTGTATGATAGTTCCACATCATGCTCAAGCCACTTGCTGTGACTTATTAATTACTTGCATCTAGCATCACATATAAATCAACAACTCTCAGCATGTTCTCTTTCTGACATCATAACAAAATAAATAGCATACTAAGCAAGTATGCTAAGCAATCTTTAATGAGCTGTCTTTCACCTTAACATTCTAGTTAATCCCTGAATCCCGGAATTTACCTACACTCCTTCTTTCTCCAGAATAAGCTAAAGCAAATAATTTTGACAAAACTGAAGTCAAGTAGGTAGTGTATCGAAGCGCTATTTTGAGGCAATATACTGAGACAGTGTATGAATGAGATTGTATTACTATAGTCTACTGAGGCAGTGTACTGAGGAATGTATCTAGGTAGTATACTGATGTAAAATGAATTTACAAAATCAGAAAGTTAGGCCTCATTATTGGATCATTTGGGTATCAATCCGATACAATCATCCTAACAGAATAAATTATTGGTACTTCCAGACTTAACTGGAATTTATTTTAAATCCGATGAAAGACGTCTGAACTTAATCAGTTTTGAAAAAATAAAGAGATGATTATAAAAGTTTTTAAAAATTATAAAAAGCCATCGTAATCTTTGAAAAAATTAACTAATTATTGCCTAATAAAACGAAATGCAAAATAATGCTTATGAAAGAGGAAAGCGATTTGAGTTTAACGAACTAAAATTCTTAAGGGTCTATTATTGATGAAAAAAAAAAGATGGGATTTACTGTATATGTTAAAGATAAACAATAGGACCCAACCGTCAAATCTACACAATATTCAAGCAATGTACTATTTATATGTCACATAATTTCATAAGCATTTGTTTACCAAATTTAGTTAGTCAGTTTCCAAAGAAAAACTCTTAGGTACTATGCTGTACAGATTTTTTCCATTAAAAATTTTAATCTTTTGTCACACTATTTATACACTGATGCAAAACCTTGAGTTTACAGGTATATGTAAATTACTTTCTTCGGTCATCGGTCATGTATCACAGGATTTATTACATATACTCACTTCAGTTTCTCACATTTACAGATCTCTGTACAAGAGAAACACGAGACCTTTAACAGATGTGAGGATTCTTACCTCTTGTTTTGCTGTTATTTTACCGAACCTAAAACATCTATTGAAATTACCATTGATTCTTCAGCATTATCATGCTGGATTTCAATGAATTTGTTTTTCTGGTGACTTTGACACCATATTTGGAACACAGCTCTGGGTACTGGGTACCATTCCCTGCCATGCTGAGTCTGCTGTCGCTCCTCACACAATCATATTTATTACACAGGGTATCTTTTTTTTTATCAGAGGATTTTCTGCTTTATCAGTCTTAACTGCCGCGTTACTGCTTAAATTCTTATTTCTCTTCTGCTGGTCATTATTTCTGCCATAAAACATTAAATAACCATCCAAAGCCTATAATAATAATAATAATAATAATAATAATAATAATAATAATAATAATAATAATAATAATAATAATAATAATATTAATAATAATAACAATAATAATAATAATAATAATAATAATAATAATAATAATAAAAATAATAATAATAATAATAATAATAATAATAATAATAATAATAATAATAATTATTATTATTATTATTATTATTATTATTATTATTATTATTATTATTATTATTATTATTATTATTATTATTATTATAATTATTATTATTATACTCAGTGTATCCAAAAATCTTTAAAGAGCATATACGTAAGAGCTATTAGTTTTGCTCTGAATCACTGACACAGTTCAGAGTTTGCGTCGAGTCAACTCCAATTGGCAGCTATTTCAGCACAAGTTACTGAATCATTAACTCTTAAAAGGGGCAGAGGGCACTGACCTGGTTCCAAAGGTAAATTGTACCCTCAGCTGCTGCTCGTGTTCCTTCCACCAACTGAAATAAACCTTACCTTTGGTGTTTATTTGCTGCTTGTATTCTGTCATGGCCTCAGCACTAGAACGATAACAATATCAGATTATTAAATCTTTCTGTGCCCTCTTGTCGGCATCAACAAATTCGCTCTCTAACCAAGAACATGTTGTTTCCCCTGTCAGTTCACGAATGACTTCCTGTTCCACTTCAGCCAGGTTTTTGAATACATTCGATACATTTGATATACTCTGTTGAAGCGAACTGGCTACAATACGATTCATCCAACTAAGTATATTGATACATCATAGGGAGGTTAGCATGGGCCACCACTGTGACCACAAATTCAAGGTTTTACAGATGAATCTTCCACCAGCGTGACTGTGGCAAACTCTAGCCAGCTGGTGCAGTGGCTTGCACAATGACCTGGAGTTTCACAACTCACTATCCATGCGTTCTTACACACCCGTACCGTGGCTTCCTACTAGCACCATAAAATTCCCGAGCGTCGGAGGACACAAACACAGCCTCCACGGTAACGTGACACAGTTTCAAGGTGAATTCAACTCTGAGTAGCAAGTAAGTGATATTTTCATTTTTGATCGTTCCTATAATTTTTCAATAAACTTTGATAGATTGATTCTAAATACGACGGTTGAACTTAGTATTAACGAGGTATAGTAACTTTAGTTAATATGTAAGTTATTTCAGCAGATTTTTATAGGTAGTTTTCTTTTATTTCATTAATATCAGATGAAAAGTCACCAGATTATACTCCAAAATGTATGAAATTTTGGAGTGTCACAAAACTCTCATTCAAAATAATGAGAGTTTTGTGACACTCCAAAGCTTCATATATTTTGGAGTATAATCTGGAATAATCTCTGGATCCACGAAACAATCATGAAATATACAACAATATGTCTATCTTTTCTGAATACACATTTTAACTGACCTGAAAGTTGAAGGAAAACCTAAAGTGTGTTAAACGAGTCACAGACTCTCTTTCCAGGAACAATGGGGCGGAGACCACCATTGTTTCCGTCCCACGGGGTTTACTTGAACTTGGCCTCATGGGTATTGATTATTCGCCTCAGGGTTTGACACAGTAGTACGAGATGAGAGAGAGACGCCGCCGCTCACTGACGTGTCTACTCATGGAGCTTGTGTGTTACCACGGATATTCAGAGTGGGTTTCAACTGTTGAAAGTTTTCTCTAGCATAACTAAGGTTTCCTTATTTACAAGCACGGGGAAGTCCAACACTAGGGCTCCATCTTTTCTGCATCTGTCATCTGGTTCAACCTATCCCCTTGCCTGTTGGTCTTAGTCAAAATAATTTTGAATTTATGTCTAGTGAAAGCCCCCACTACATATTCTAAGGTTCACTGCTCTATCAATGAAATTTTTTTTTTCTTATTATTTCTAGGCATTTGCATCTTAGAACTCATCTAAGAGTGAGCACATTTAGAGTGCAAAGGCCTACTTGTCCAAGCTAAGCAAGCCCGTCTCACACCTACCCACACTCATGTATTTATCTAACATATTTCTATAGCTACACAATAACTTTACTCGGAAGTTTATTCCACTATCCACAACTCTATTACTAACCCAATACCGTCCTAGATCTTTTCTAAATCTATTTTTTTTCCAACTTTAACCAATTGCTGCGAGTCCTGTTTTGCTTATTTAATATATATATATATATATATATATATATATATATATATATATATATATATATATATATATATATATATATATATATATATATATATATATATATATATACATATATGTATATACATATATATATAAATATATAAATATATACATATATATATATAAATATATATATATATATATATATATATATATATATATATATATATATATATACACACACATATATATATATATATATATATATATATATATATATATATATATATATATATATATATATATATATATATATTAAGAAGGCACTGAACCTGTCACTAGAGGATGAGCAATGGGATCAGGCAACCCTCCCAGTGCGACTGGGAGGTATAGGGGTGCGTAAAGCAACGCATGTTGCTTTACCTGCTTTTCTGTCTTCGTGTTTGGCTTCCAGTGCATTAGTCAAGAAGATAGTGCCCGAACGCTTGAGAGACTTGGTAGGAGCTCAAGACCCCAGGTTTACTGAAGCAGCAATTCGGTGGGACACCCTTACAGACTCCTCCAGTAGACCAGCTCCTCCCAAACAGCACAAACAGTCCCACTGGGACAAACCGATCATGGAAAAAATCGCCAACACAATGCTCTCCAAAGCTTCAGGAAAGAACAAAGCTCGTCTCCTGGCAGTGAAGGCACCACACTCAGGAGATTTCCTGTTAGCTGTTCCCAATTCCTCCCTGGGCACCCGTCTCGACCCACAGGCCATTCGGATTGGTGTTGCTCTTCGCCTAGCCGCCCCCATCCTCACCGAACATAGGTGTATTTGCGGCAGGGCGACAGCTGATCAATTCGGACTCCATGGTCTCGTGTGTCACACAGCAGAAGGGAAGTATGCCAGACATGAGGAGATCAATGACATAATAAAGAGAAGCCTCGCCACAGCCCGTTGCCCAGCTCAACGGGAACCCCAAGTACAGAGGTCTGATGGAAGTCAAAAGCGTCCTGATGGAGCCACTATGCTACCCTGGAAGGATGGAAAGCAGATTGCCTGGGACTACACCTGTGCTGCCACATTGGCAGACACCTACTTGCCATACTCTGTAGTGGAAGGGGGTGGAGCTGCCAGCCACAGGGAGACCCAGAAGATCCGAAAATATGAAGACCTTTCCCCTTGCTATAACTTCATTCCAATAGGGTCGGAGACCCTTGGAGCATGGGGCAAGTGTGCTCTAAAGTTCCTCAAAGAGCTGGGTGAAAAGCTCATCACAGAAACCAAGGACCACAGGGCGACCAGCTTCCTCTTTCAGAGACTCAGTGTTGCGATCACGAGAGGAAATGCCTGCAGCATTCTGGGCACGCGGCCCACCGCAGGGGAGCTGGACGAAGTATTCGAGATGTAGCTCTGAGTTACCTATGTTGTTTTACTTTGTATCATATTTTTGTGAATGTTTCGTCAATGTATTTTGTCTTTAAATAAAATATATATACATAATATAGGGGGTGGTAGGAGAAAATTCTCAAACAGCTTCAGGGAGAATCTTGAGTTTTCCCTGAAGCAAGTTTATTTTTTTCTCTGAGGATGAGGGTCCCCATGACAGTTCTAGAGGTGGTACCTCCCTATATTTTTTATATATGTATATATTTAAAAAAAAAAAAAAAATATATACATATATATATATATATATATGTATATATATATATATATATGTATATATGTATATATGTATATATGTATATATATATATATATATAAAATGTCGTGCCGAATAGGCAGAACTTGCGATCTTGGCTTAAATAGCAACGCTCATCTTGCCATATATGACAAGCGAAAATTTGTGTATGCAATAATTTCGCCAAAATCATTCTGATCCTAACGAAATAAATATATTTCTCTGTGTTTGTTTACTATTAAATTATTGTAAACAAATCTAAAATATATTTAGTTAGGTTAGGCTAAAATAAATTGTTCTTGTTATAATAAGGTTAGGTAACTTCTCTAAGATTCTTTTGGAGCAAAATTAATTTTTTTTACATTAACATTAATGAAAAAAACATATCTTTAAACGTATAAGAGAAAATTTTAGAAAGGACTTAATTTTAAATGAGTTCTTGCTAATTAACCAGTTTTACATATTCGGCACGACATATATATACGTATATATATATATATATATATATATATATATATATATATATATATATATATATATATATATATATATATATATATATATATATATATACATATATGTCGTGCCGAATATGTAAAACTGGTCAATTAGCAAGAACTCATTTAAAATTAAATCCTTTCTAAAATTTTCTCTTATACATTTAAAGATATATTTTTTTCATTAATGTTGATGTAAAAAATTTTAATTTTGCACCAAAAGAATCTTAGAAAACTTACCTAACCTTATTACAACAAGAACAATTTATTTTAGCCTAACCCAAATAAATATATTTTAGATTTGTTTACAGTAATTTAATACTAAACAAACACAGTGAAATATATTTTTTTCGTTAGGTTCAGAATGATTTTGGAGAAATTATTGCATACACAAAATTTTGCTTGTCCTATATGGCAAGATGAGCGTTGCAATTTAAGCCAAGATGGCAAGTTCTGCCTATTCGGCACGACATGTATATATATATATATATATATATATATATATATATATATATATATATATATATATATATATATATATATATATATATATATGCAAGGAATTCGCGAGAGCAGGCGAAATATACACGAACACTGATCTCTGGCTGAAGGAGACTCGAACCTACGAACCTTAGGACAAGGTACGCAGTGCTTTACCAATCTACCCACACTGGACAATACCTTGGCGTGTAGCATGCGCTACACGTTTGATCCAAGGCAGCCAGCTTTCAGGGAGAAGGCTTACAGCTTTTCATCTCATCCCCTGCATGCATCAGCCTTACTAGAGATTTGAACAATGCAAGGAATTCGCGAGAGCATGCGAAATATACACAAACACTGATCTCTGGCTGAAGGAGACTCGAACTTACGAACCTTAGGACAAGGTACGCAGTGCTTTACCAATCTACCCACACTGGACAATACCTTGGCGTGTAGCATGCGCTACACGTTTGATCCAAGGCAGCCAGCTTTCAGGGAGAAGGCTTACAGCTTTTCATCTCATCCCCTGCATGCATCAGCCTTACTAGAGATTTGAAGAATGCAAGGAATTCGCGAGAGCATGCGAAATATACACAAACACTGATCTCTGGCTGAAGGAGACTCGAACCTACGAACCTTAGGACAAGGTACGCAGTGCTTTACCAATCTACCCACACTGGACAATACCTTGGCGTGTAGCATGCGCTACACGTTTGATCCAAGGCAGCCAGCTTTCAGGGAGAAGGCTTACAGCTTTTCATCTCATCCCCTGCATGCATCAGCCTTACTAGAGATTTGAACAATGCAAGGAATTCGCGAGAGCATGCGAAATATACACAAACACTGATCTCTGGCTGAAGGAGACTCGAACTTACGAACCTTAGGACAAGGTACGCAGTGCTTTACCAATCTACCAACACTGGACAATACCTTGGCGTGTAGCATGCGCTACACGTTTGATCCAAGGCAGCCAGCTTTCAGGGAGAAGGCTTACAGCTTTTCATCTCATCCCCTGCATGCATCAGCCTTACTAGAGATTTGAAGAATGCAAGGAATTCGCGAGAGCATGCGAAATATACACAAACACTGATCTCTGGCTGAAGGAGACTCGAACCTACGAACCTTAGGACAAGGTACGCAGTGCTTTACCAATCTACCCACACTGGACAATACCTTGGCGTGTAGCATGCGCTACACGTTTGATCCAAGGCAGCCAGCTTTCAGGGAGAAGGCTTACAGCTTTTCATCTCATCCCCTGCATGCATCAGCCTTACTAGAGATTTGAACAATGCAAGGAATTCGCGAGAGCATGCGAAATATACACAAACACTGATCTCTGGCTGAAGGAGACTCGAACCTACGAACCTTAGGACAAGGTACGCAGTGCTTTACCAATCAAACGTGTAGCGCATGCTACACGCCAAGGTATTGTCCAGTGTGGGTAGATTGGTAAAGCACTGCGTACCTTGTCCTAAGGTTCGTAGGTTCGAGTCTCCTTCAGCCAGAGATCAGTGTTTATATATATATATATATATATATATATATATATATATATATATATATATATATATATATATATATATATATATATATATATATATATATATATATATATATATATATATATATAGATAAGGTAGCTTACGAGAGGTGTTATAAGAAGAGCAGAGTATATGGAGAGTACAAGAAAGGTGAAGAGAGTGGTGAGAGAGTGCAAAAGGAGAGCAGATGAAAGAGTGGGAGAGGCACTGTCAAGAAATTTTAATGAAAATAAGAAAAAATTTTGGAGTGAGTTGAACAAGTTAAGAAAGCCTAGGAAAAATATGGATTTGTCAGTTAAAAACAGAGTAGGGGAGTTAGTAGATTGGGAGAGGAGGTATTATGTAGATGGCGAGAATGTTTTGAAGAACTTTTAAATGTTGAGGCGGTAATTTCATGCACTGGCTAGGGAGGTATACCATCTTTTAGGAGTGAAGGAGTGAAGAATGCAAGTGTGGTGGAGGTACGTGAGGCATTACGTAGAATGAAAGGGGGTAAAGCAGCTGGAACTGATGGGATCATGACAGAAATGTTAAAAGCAAGGGGGATGTAGTGTTGGAGTGGTTGGTACTTTTGTTTAATAAATGTATGAAAGAGGGGAAGGTACCTAGGGATTGGCGGAGAGCATGTATAGTCCCTTTATATAAAGGGAAGGGGGACAAAAGAGATTGTAAATATTATAGAGGAATAAGTTTACTGAGTATACCAGGAAAAGTATACGGTAGAGTTATAACTGAAAGAATTAGAGGTAAGACAGAATGTAGAATTGCGGATGAGCAAGGAGGCTTCAGAGTGGGTAGGGGATGTGTAGACCAAGTGTTTACATTGAAGCATATATGTGAACAGTATTTAGATAAAGGTAGGGAAGTTTTTATTGCATTTATGGATTTAGAAAAGGCATATGATAGAGTGGATAGAGGAGCAATGTGGCAGATGTTGCAAGTATATGGAATAGGTGGTAAGTTACTAAATGCTGTAAAGAGCATTTATGAGGATAGTGAGGCTCAGGTTAGGGTGTGAAGAGAGGGAGAATACTTCCCGGTAAAAGTAGGTCTTAGACAGGGATGTGTAATGTCACCATGGTTGTTTAATATATTTATAGATGGCGTTGAAAAAGAAGTAAATGCTAGGGTGTTCGGGAGAGGGGTTGGATTAAATTATGGGGAATCAAATTCAAAATGGGAATTGACACAGTTACTTTTTGCTGATGATACTGTGCTTATGGGAGATTCTAAAGAAAAATTGCAAAGGTTAGTGGATGAGTTTGAGAATGTGTGTAAAGGTAGAAAGTTGAAAGTGAACATAGAAAAGAGTAAGGTGATGAGGGTATCAAATGATTTAGATAAAGAAAAATTGAATATCAAATTGGGGAGGAGTATGGAAGAAGTGAATGTTCTCAGATATACTTGGGAGTTGACGTTTCGGCGGATGGATTTATGAAGGATGAGGTTAATCATAGAATTGATGAGGGAAAAAGGTGAGTGGTGCGTTGAGGTATATGTGGAGTCAAAAAACGTTATCTATGGAGGCAAAGAAGGGAATGTATGAAAGTATAGTAGTACCAACACTCTTATATGGATGTGAAGCTTGGGTGGTAAATGCAGCAGCGAGGAGACGGTTGGAGGCAGTGGAGATGTCCTGTCTAAGGGCAATGTGTGGTGTAAATATTATGCAGAAAATTCGGAGTGTGGAAATTAGGAGAAGGTGTGGAGTTAATAAAAGCATTAGTCAGAGGGCAGAAGAGGGGTTGTTGAGGTGGTTTGGTCATTTAGAGAGAATGGATCAAAGTAGAATGACATGGAAAGCATATAAATCTATAGGGGAAGGAAAGAGGGGTAGGGGTCGTCCTCGAAAGGGTTGGAAAGAGGGGGTAAAGGAGGTTTTGTGGGCGAGGGGCTTGGACTTCCAGCAAGCGTGCATGAGCGTGTTGGATAGGAGTGAATGGAGACGAATGATACTTGGGACCTGACGATCTGTTGGAGTTTGAGCAGGGTAATATTTAGTGAAGGGATTCAGGGAAACCGGTTATTTTCATATAGTCGGACTTGAGTCCTGAAAATGGGAAATACAATGCCTGCACTTTAAAGGAGGGGTTTGGGATGTTGGCAGTTTGGAGGGATATGTTGTGTATCTTTATACGTATATGCTTCTAAACTGTTGTATTCTGAGCACCTCTGCAAAAGCAGTGATAATGTGTGAGTGTGGTGAAAGTGTTGAATGATGATGAAAGTATTTTCCTTTTGGGGATTTTCTTTCTTTTTTGGGTCACCCTGCCTCGGTGGGAGACGGCCGACTTGTTGAAAATATATATATATATATATATATATATATATATATATATATATATATATATATATATATATATATATATATATATATATATATATACATATATATATATATATATATATATATATATATATATATATATATATATATATATATATATATATTTGTATATATATATATATATATATATATATATATATATATATATATATATATATATATATATATATATATATATATATATGTATATATGTCGTGCCGAATATGTAAAACTGGTCAGTTAGCAAGAACTCATTTAAAATTAAGTTCTTTCTAAAATTTTCTCTTATACGTTTAAAGATATATTTTTTTCATTAATGATGATGTAAAAAATTATAATTTTGCACCAAAAGGAACTTTAAAAACTTACCTAACCTTATTATAACAAGAACAATTTATTTTAGCCTAACCCAACTAAATATATTTTAGATTTGTTTACAATAATTTAATACTAAACAAACACAGTGAAATATATTTTTTTCGTTAGGTTCAGAATGATTTTGGCGAAATTATTACATACACAAATTATCACTTGTCCTATATGGCAAGATGAGCGTTGCTATTTAAGCCAAGATCGCAAGTTCTGCCTATTCGGCACGACATATATATATATATATATATATATATATATATATATATATATATATATATATATATATATATATATATATATATATATATATATATATATATATATATATATATATGTCGTGCCGAATATATAAAACTGGTCAATTAGTAAGGACTCATTTAAAGTTAAGTCTTTTCTAAAATTTTCTCTTATACGTTTAAAGATATATTTTTTCATTAATGTTAATGCAAAAATTTTTAATTTTGCACCAAAAGAATCTTAGAAAACTTACCTAACCTTGTTATAGCAAGAGCAATTTATTTTAGCCTAACCCAACTAAATATATTTTAAATAGGTTTACAGTATTTTAGTACTAAACAAACACAATCAAACATATTTTTTTCGTTAGGTTCAGAATGATTTTGGCGATCTTATTGCATACACAAATTTTCACTTGTCCTATATGGCAAGATGAGCGTTGCTATTTAAGCCAAGATCGCAAGTTCTGCCCATTCGGCACGATATATATATATATATATATATATATATATATATATATATATATATATATATATATATATATACATATATATATATATATATATATATATATATATATATATATATATATATATATATATATATATATATATATATATATATATATATATATATATATGTCGTGCCGAATATGCAGAACTTGCGATCTTGGCTTAAATAGCAACGCTCAACTTGCCATATAGGACAAGTAAAAATTTGTGTATGCAATAATTTCGCAAAAATCATTCTGAACCTAACGAAAAAAATATATTTGATTGTGTTTGTTTAGTACTAAATTATTGTAAACGTATTTAAAATATATTTAGTTGGGTTAGGCTAAAATAAATTGCTCTTATTATAATAAGGTTAGGTAAGTTTTCTAAGATTCTTTTGGTGCAAAATTAAATTTTTTTACATTAATATTAATGAAAAATATATATCTTTAATTAAACGTATAAGAGATAATTTCAGAAAGGACTTAATTTTGAATGAGTTCTTGCTAATTGACCAGTTTTACATATTCGGCACGACATATATATATATATATATATATATATATATATATATATATATATATATATATATATATATATATATATATATATATATATATATATATATATATATATATATATATATATATGTCGTGCCGAATAGGCAGAACTTGCGATCTTGGCTTAAATATCAACGCTAATCTTGCCATATAGGACAAGCGAAAATTTGTGTATGCCATAATTTCGCCAAAATCATTCTGAACCTAACAAAAAAAATATATTTCACTGTGTTTGTTTAGTATTAAATTACTGTAAACAAATCTAAAATATATTTAGTTGGGTTAGCTAAAATAAATTGCGCTTGTTATAATAAGGTTAGGTAAGTTTTCTAAGTTCCTTTTGGTGCAAAATTATAAATTTTTACATCAACATTAATGAAAAAAATATATCCTTAAACGTATAAGAGAAAATTTTAGGAAGGACTTAACTTTAAATGAGTTCTTACTAATTAACCAGTTTTACATATT
The DNA here is from genome assembly GCF_038502225.1 of Cherax quadricarinatus. Taxonomy (NCBI): domain Eukaryota; kingdom Metazoa; phylum Arthropoda; class Malacostraca; order Decapoda; family Parastacidae; genus Cherax; species Cherax quadricarinatus. The sequence goes on from NC_091344.1 coordinate 360,856, forward strand.
TGGCACGACATATATCTATATATATATATATATATATATATATATATATATATATATATATATATATATATATATATATATATATATATATATATATATATGTATATATATATGTCGTGCCGAGTAGGAAGAACTTGCAATCTTCGCTTAAATAGCAACGCTCATCTTGCCATATAGGACAAGTGAAAATTTGTGTATGAAATAATTTCGCCAAAATCATTCTGAACGTAACGAAAAAAATATATTTCACTGTGTTTGTTTAGTATTAAATTATTGTAAACAAATCTAAAATATATTTAGTAGGGTTTGGATAAAATAAATTCCTCTTGTTATAATAAGGTTAGGTAAGTTTTCTAAGATTCTTTTGGTGCAAAATTAAAATTTTTTATATTAACATTAATGAAAAAATATATCTTTAAACGTATAAGAGAAAATTTTAGAAAGGATTTAATTTTAAATGAGTTCTTGCTAATTGACCAGTTTTACATATTCGGCACGACATTATATATATATATATATATATATATATATATATATATATATATATATATATATATATATATATATATATATATATATATATATATATATATATATATATATATATATATATATATATATATATATATATATATATATATATATATATATATATATATGTCGTGCCGAATAGGCAGAACTTGCGATCTTGGCTTAAATAGCAACACTCATCTTACCATATAGGACAAGTGAAAATTTGTGTATGCAATAATTTCGCCAAAATAATTCTAAACCTAACGAAAAAAAATATATTTCACTGTGTTTGTTTAGTATTAAATTACTGTAAACAAATCTAAAATATATTTTGTCGGGTTAGGTTAAAATAAATTGTTCTTGTTATAATAAGGTTAGGTAAGTTTTCTAAGACTCTTTTGGTGCAAAATTAAAAATTTTTACATTAACATTAATGAAAAAAATATATCTTTAAACGTATAAGAGAAAACTTTAGAAAGGACTTAATTTTAAAGAGTTCTTGCTAATTGATCAGATTTACATATTCGGCACGACATATATATATATATATATATATATATATATATATATATATATATATATATATATATATATATATATATATATATATATATATATATATATATATATATATATATATATATATATATATATATATATATATATATATATATATATATATATATATATATATATATATATATATATATATATATATATATATATATATATATACACGTTATTTACACCCCATTCATTTATTCCTGTTTTCCATTTATACACCTCAATCATATCCCCCTTAATTCTACACCTTTCCAAAGAGTACAGACACAGTGCCCTCAGTCTATCCCCGTAGGAAATATTTCTGATACATAGAATCAATTTTGTCATTTTTCCCTGTACGTTTGCCGGCGCATTTGTGTCCATTCTGTAACATATTGACTAGAACTGTCCAGCATATTCTAAACGAGGCCTAACCAACGATATATAGAAATGAAGAATAATCTGGGGACTCTTGTTATTTTTACTTTTTGATATGAAGCCAAAATTCTGTTCGCTTCATTGAGAACACTTACGCACTCTATTTCTTGGTTTTAGATTACTGCTAACCAGAATTCCTAAATCTTTTTCGCATTCAGAGTTATTTTCTTTTCTAAGGCTTAGAACTTTGCATTGCATTTGTCTATAATAAACTGCATTTGCCACTTCTTTAACCACTACATCAGTATAATCAAATCTTCCTTAGTCTGACGGCTAATTTGGTGTCATCGGCAAACTTGCTTATGTTGCTATTCATTCCCTCATTTATGTCGTTTGGGTATACCGTGAACAACAAAGGACTCAATACTGACCCCTATGGAACACCGCTTGTGACGCGTCCCCACTCTGATTCCTCCCCAATTATGCAAACTCTCTGTTGCCTGTATCTGTCTGTCAACCACGCACCTATCCAAAAAAAAACCTCTCCTATTCCGTGCTCCTCTACTTTCCTCAACAGTCTCCTGTATGGAACTCTATTAAAAACTCTATTAAAAACTCCATTAAAAAGTCTATTAAAAACTCCATTAAAAACTCTTTTAAAATCCATATACATAATATTCATTAACATGATATACCTCTTCAAATGCCTTATTGAAAATGGTTAATAAATTCACGAGGCAGACACTTCCCTATGAAAGACCGATCTGAGATTCATTGAGCAAATAATGTTTTCCAAGGTGGCTGCGAATAGCCTCGGGAGATATTGATTCTACCAATTTTTCCACAATAGAAGTTAGGCTAATTGCTCTATAATTCGAGGCTAATGACCTTTCTCCTGCTTTTTAGATAGGTCTCACATTTGCTATTTTCCACTTATCTGGCACTATGCTAGTTTGTAGTGATATGTCAGAAAGACTAGCCAATAGTTCGTTAAGTTAATCCTTACATTCCTTTATAACCTTTGAGAACAGTTCATTAATGACGGAAATTTCATAGGTTTCCTTGAGCGTGCACAACTTATTTTCCTCCTAATCTGTATAATTTTTAATTTCTGGAATTTCTCTAGTATCTTCCTTCATAAAAACTGAGGGGAATTAAGCGTTGAAGACTGAATACATTTCTTGGTCACTGTCAGTGAGCTAACCTGAGCAGGTTTTAAGTGGGCCTATCGTGTCGCTAATGTTACTCCTGTATACAAGAATGAAGCTTTTTGGATTAAGCCCCGAATCCCTTGCTGCTTTAACCTCATAATCTCTTTTGGCTTTTCTTATTCCTTTTTCAGTTTTTTTAATTGAATATATTTATTTCTTAAGTTCCATTTGCCAGTAAATGCCTCTCTTTTGTCTTATCAGATGTTTTATCTATTGTTTATCCCTGTAGGATCATTTTTGGTTAATTTAATTTCCCTATTTGGAACATAATTAGCCTGTGCAGCTTGAACTATGCTTTAAAAATGTCATATTGGCAACCATCACTGTCTACCTGACCCACAGGATAAGAACAAGTCAGGTCACACCAGTTCACTCCACTCCGGTAATTACTCAGTCCTATGAAATCGGCTAAGCAGAAGTCAGGGACTTTAAGTGGGTTGTATTTATTAATTGTATTTATTTATTGAAACTGAGTGATTTGTGATCGCAAGGCTCCGGCCAAATGCAAAGTCATGAAGATCGGGGAAGGGGAAAGAAGACCGCAGACACAGTATAGGTTAAATCACCGCCACCATATTTAGGCCAAACCAAATGTAAACTTTGCCTGATGGACAACTGTCACACCTTGCGTCTTTATGTGCTGGAATGCGATAAAATTAATGAAGTCAGAGACAACTCACTCAGAAATGTTCAAGAAATGTCAAAATATTTCATCCATAGTGATATATTACAAACCATTCCGGAAAAATACCCTGACTTTTCTCAAACATTACCACTTTTAATGAAAATATAATATCTTAATATCTACAAGTACATGTACAGGGTATACAGTCCTAGCTGACATCAGTGACATACTACTACATACAAAGTTGCTTGTTATGCTGAGCATTTCGGGTAAATTAGGTCAGTGTTTTTCCAGGATGCGACCCACACCAGTCTACTAACATCCAGGTACCCATTTTACTGATGGGGAACATAGATAACCAGTGTGAGGAAACACGCCCAATGTTTCTATCCTCGCCGGGACTCGAACCCGGACACTCGCCGTGTGAAGCGAGAGCTTAGCCACCAGACCACGGGGTACCGTATCTGTGTGTGTGTGTTTACCTATTTGTACTTACCTCTTTGTGACTGCAGAGGTCAATTCACAGCTCATGAAGCCTCTCTCCCTTCTCCATGTATTTTATCTTATCTCTTTTATATGGATCCTGCCTCTACTACATCACTCTCCAGATTATTCCACTTCCTGACAACTGTATGGCTGCATAAAAACTTTCTAACATCACTGTGACTCTTAGTCTTCAACTTCCAGTCGTGACCCCTTGTTGCTGTGTCCCATCTCTGAAACATTCAACCTTGTCATTTCCTCTCAGAATTTTGTATTTCGTTATCATATTCCCTGCCCCCTCATTCTCACTCTCTCCCGTCCTCCAGCGTCCTCATATTGATTTCCCTTAACCTCTCCATGTAGGATATACCCTTGCAAACCTTAGCACTTTCTCTAATTTCTTGACGTGCTTGACCATTGTGGGGGTACCATACTGTGCTGCACACTCCAATATGGGCCTGACGTACACGGTGTACAGAGTTTTGAATGACTCTTTGCTAAGGTGTGTGTGTGTGTGTACTCACCTAATTTTACTCATCTAATTGTGGCTGCAGGAGTCGATTCATAGATCTTCCCCTGAAGTCTCTTCACTGGTCGCTACCAGGTTCTCTCTCTCTCCCAGCTCCATGAGCTTTATCATACCTCATCTTCAAACTGTGTATGGATCCTGCCTCCACCACGTCACTTTCTAGATTTTTCCACTTCCTGACAATTCTATGGCTGAAGAAATATTTCATAACATCCCTCTGGCTCATCCGAGTCTTCAACTTCCAATTGTGACCCGTTGTTACTGTGTCCCATCTCTGGATCATCCTGTCGTTGTCCATATTGTCAATTCCTGGTAGTATTTTATATGTTATCATGTCCCCCCTATCCCTCCTGTCCTCCAGTGTCGTCCGGCCGATTTCCCTTAACCTCTACTCATAGGACATACTCCTTAGCTCCGGGACTAGTCTTGCTACAAACCTTTGCAATTTCTCTAACTTCTTGACGTTTGTGTGTGTGTGTGTGTGAGTGTGTGTACTCACCTATTTGTACTCACCTATTTGTGGTTGCAGGGGTCGAGTCTTAGCTCCTGGCCCCGCCTCTTCACCGGTTGCTACTGGGCCCTCTCTCTCCCCGCTCCATGAGCTTTATCAAACCTCGTCTTAAAACTGTGTATGGTTCCTGCCTCCACTACGTCATTTTCTAGGCTATTCCACTGCCTTACAACTCTATGACTGAAGAAATACTTCCTAATATCTCTCTGACTCATTTGTGTCTTCAACTTCCAATTGTGGCCTCTTGTTTCTGTGTCCCCTCCCTGGAACATCCTGTCTTTGTCCACCTTGTCTATTCCACGCAGTATTTTATATGTCGTTATCATGTCTCCCCTGACCCTCCTGTCCTCCAGTGTCGTCAGGCCGATTTCCCTTAATCTTTCTTCATAGGACATTCTCCTTAGCTCTGGAACTAACCTTGTCGCAAACCTTTGTACTTTCTCTAGTTTCTTGACGTGCTTTATCAAGTGCGGGTTCTAAACAGGTGCTGCATACTCCAGTATGGGCCTGACATACACGGTGTACAGTGTCTTGAACGATTCCTTACTAAGGTATCGGAATGCTGTTCTCAGGTTTGCCAGGCGCCCATATGCCGCAGCAGTTATCTGATTGATGTGTGCTTCCGGAGACATGCTCGGTGTTATACTCACCCCAAGATCTTTCTCCTTGAGTGAGGTTTGCAGTCTTTGGCCACCTAGCCTATACTCTCTCTGTGGTCTTCTGTGCCCCTCCCCCTATCTTCATGACTTTGCATTTGGCAGGATTAAATTCGAGAAGCCATTTGCTGGACCAGGTGTCCAGTCTGTCCAGGTCTCTTTGAAGTCCTGCCTGGTCCTCATCAGATTTAATTCTCCTCATTAACTTCACATCATCTGCAAACAGGGACACTTCTGAGTCTAACCCTTCCATCATGTCGTTCACATATACCAAAAATAGCACTGGTCCTAGGACCGACCCCTGTGGGACCCCGCTCGTCACAGGTGCCCACTGTGATACATCATTACGTACCATGACTCGTTGTTGCCTCCCTGTCAGGTATTCTCTGATCCATTGCAGTGCCCTTCCTGTTATATGCGCCTGATGCTCTAGTTTCTGCACTAATCTCTTGTGAGGAACTGTGTCAAAGGCCTTCTTGCAGTCCAAGAAGATGCAATCAACCCACCCCTCTCTCTCGTGTCTTACTTCTGTTATTTTTTCATAAAACTCCAGAAGGTTTGTGACACAGGATTTGCCTTCCGTGAATCCGTGCTGGTTGGCATTTATACTCTTGTTCAGTTCCAGGTGCTCCACCACTCTCCTCCTGATAATCTTCTCCATAATTTTGCATACTATACACGTCAATGACACAGGTCTATAGTTTAGTGCCTCTTTTCTGTCTCCTTTTTTAAAAATGGGAACTACATTTGCCGTCTTCCATACCTCAGGTAGTTGCCCAGTTTCCAGGGACGTGTTGAAGATTGTGGTAAGTGGCACGCACAACATATCTGCTCCCTCTCTAAGGACCCACGGGGAGATGTTGTCCGGTCCCATTGCCTTTGAGGTATCGATGTCCCTTAGCAGTTTCTTCACCTCCTCCTCATCTGTATGTATGTCGTCCAACACTTGATGGTGTATTCCTTGCTGGTGTCCCCATCTGGTCTGTCCCCCCAGAGTCCTTCCTGCCTCTACTGTAAATACTTCCTTAAATCTCGTGTTGAGCTCCTCACATACCTCTTGATCGTTTCTTGTGAGTTCTCCACCTTCTTTCCTCAGCCTTATCACCTGGTCCTTGACTGTTGTCTTCCTCCTAATGTGGCTATACAGCAGTTTCGGGTCAGATTTGACTTTCGATGCTAAGTCGTTTTCATACTGTCGCTGGGCCTCCCTCCTTATCTGTGCATACTCGTTTCTGGCTCTTCTACTAATCTCCTTGTTTTCCTGGGTCCTATGCCTCCTGTACCTTTTCCATTCTCTGTTGCACTTAGTTTTTGCCTCCCCACACCTTCGGGTAAACCAAGGACTCGTTTTGGTCTTCCTATTATTTCTGTTTCCCTTGGGAACAAAACTTTCCTCTGCCTCCTTGCACTTTGTTGCCACATATTCCATCATCTCGTTTACTGATTTTCCTACCATTTCTCTGTCCCACTGAACCTCCTGCAAGAAGTTTCTCATACCTGTGTAGTCCCCCCTTTTATAGTTTGGCCTGTCCCCTTCAGTTCCTGTTACCTTCTCCACTTGTAACTCTACTATATAATCAAAACTCAGAACCACGTGATCGCTAGCTCCAAGGGGCCTCTCGTAAGTGATGTCTTCAATGTCTGAACTGCTCAGGGTGAACCCAAGATCCAGTCTTGCTGGCTCATCCTCCCCTCTCTCTCTGGTTGTGTCCCTGACATGTTGATGCATGAGGTTTTCAAGTACCACATCCATCATCTTGGCTCTCCATGTTTCGGGACCCCCATGTGGCTCCAGGTTTTCCCAGTCGATCTCCCTGTGGTTGAAATCGCCCATTACCAGTAACTTTGCTCTGCTCGAGTGAGCTCTTCTTGCCACCTCAGCCAGTGTGTCCACCATCACCCTGTTGTTTTCTTCGTACTCCTCTCTTGGCCTCCTGCAGTTCTGTGGTGGGTTATACATCACTCCAATGACTACTTTATGTTCTCTGGACTGAATTGTACCTACAATGTAGTCTCTTTCTCCAATCATGTCCATGCCTTCCATTTCCTCAAATCCCCATCGGTGTTTTATGAGCAGTGCAACCCCTCCTCCCCCTCTACTCCTTCTATCTTTCCTCAGGATCTGATATCCCATTGGGAAG
>NC_091344.1:691247-696247 GCF_038502225.1 Cherax quadricarinatus
AGTCCTAATGTTTATGCTATAAATAATACTTTACGTTAATGTTTAGGTGATGTTTAACTCGTAGCTGAATATTATTCTGTTCATAGTATTTAAAAGTAGTTAACTTCCATTTATGAATAACTGTTAACTTGATTATTTTTCAGTTGTTAAAATTTTCTTAAAAGTTGTATTGATTCATAATTTAAATAATCTGGTTCACACATGATACTTTATAAATTATACCACACTGATTCACATTGAAAAACTTACTTATACTCACATGTAAACATTTTATGGCATTAATTTTTTTTTACAATTGAACGGTCATTATTTTACTGAATCCGTATCAGCTCAGATATTTGTAAATATCATTGAGTGTCCTACAATAGCATAAGAGAAATTTAGCTGAGGTATAACTTCTTTCAGGCTACCATTACTTCAGTCTTGAGAGCTGAGGCTGTCACTCATCTGTCGCCCACGCTGCATCTGTCATGTATGAGCATCCTATCTATGTACTTGCTTGAGGGATATCTTATTTCAAATTGTGATATTCCTGCAAGGATAAACATTGTTAGGGAACATTTCTAACTGTAAATAGTCGAGATCGTCACCAAACTCACAAACATCTTGTTATAACTCCAGATTATTTCTGTTTTTTTTTTTTTTTTTTTTTTTTTTTATCAGCAGGAAGTAGGATGATCTCGGTGACTTTCAGATTAAATAACAGAACAAAAAGTAATTCTTAGTTAAAAAAAAAACAGCAAAAGGAATGAAGAGAGTGAAGTGTGGAGCTGGTGAGAGTGAAGTGTGGAGCTGGTGAGAGTGAAGTCTTGACCTGGTGAGAGTGAGAACACCGGAGATCGTCCCCACAATCTGGCTACAGTTCTTCATGTTTACTTACTTTAAGGAAGGTGTCTCGCCCAGTTTTGATGGATAGTTAATGAATTTCTTGTTTCTTCTTTCTGTTCTGGTTTGCATATAAGATAACGGGTAAATCTTACAAACTTTCCAAGTTCAGTGTTTACAATCATTGTACTTAATTCTAACTATAGATTCACTACAAATCTTATGATTACAAGCATTGATCCTGATACCAACCTCTTATTTAATGACTTAAATGAATCAAACAGTTACTGTAATTACTACACTGCAGAACAATCAAAGGCACTTCTCAGTGCCAACAACAACATAACTATCTTTAACTACAATATCAGATCTTTAAGCAAGCATTACGATGACCTCATAGCATTACTAAATTCCTTACATGCCAATATGTCCATCATTACACTAACTGAAACCTGGCTAAAGCCTGATAGTACAGATGTCTATGCCATTCCTGGTTACACAGCCATACACAACTGTAGGCCAGACCAACAAGGGGGTGGCACAGCCATATACTACTCAGACCAACTAGAATGTATCACTAATACTTGCACAAGGGATGAACATGGGGAATATATAATAGCTAAATTCAAATCCAAATACCTACAAAAACCTCTCACATTGATAAACATCTACAGAGTTCCACAGTCAAACATTAGCCAATTTAGTCAAAATCTAGGAAGTATGATAACTGATGCACGCATGAACAAAGATCACTTACTACTCTCAGGTGACTTCAATATAAATCTCCTGCAAGACCAGGACCCACACGTTACTGAATTCACAAACACAATGAGTAACTGTATGTTACTACCAACAGTAACAAAACCTACAAGAGTTACAGAGACTAGTGTTTCCCTACTTGACCACATCTGGACCAACACCATATCCCCTTTAAAATCAGGCATAATTACAGATAATACCACAGACCACTACCCTACTTTCCTCATAACAACTCTTGGTAAACTACCCCAAGACACTACTAAAGTCACCTTCAGACTTCACAATGAGGCAGCCATTAATAACTTCGCAACAGCATTAGCAAACATTGATTGGCACACTGAGCTAGAAATCTATACAGATATTGACGAATGTATTAATAATTTTCTAAAAAAGACCCAATATCTCTATAACAAGCATTGCCCTAAAAAAACTAAACAGATGACAGCAAAGAGACTGAACAGTCCCTGGCTAACACCCAGCATTCTCAAATCCATAAATACAAAACACCAATATGAAAAACAGTACAGAATGGGTCACATAACCAGAGACCAAACAAAACGTTACTCGTCAATCCTAACCAGCCTGATAAGAAGGGCAAAAAAATTGTATTATGAGAACAGATTATCCAACTTACGAGGTGATATAAAAAAGACCTGGAAAACACTGTCTGAAATTCTGGGAACAAAAAAGATATCACGAAATAGCGAAATAAAATTAGCAAAATCAGATGAACCCCAACTCCCACCAACAGAAACAGCAAACAGACTCAATGATTTCTTCTCCACTATAGGACAAAACCTTGCCCATAAAATCCCAAGCTCAGATACCCCACCAAATAACTACCTCACCGGCAACTACCCGAACACACTGTTCCTAGCTCCGACTAACCCATACGAAGTCTCCCTTATTATCAATGCACTAAAAAACAAGGCAGGAGATTTAAGTACCTTACCACCCTTTATATATAAAAAAGTGTCACAAGTGCTATCTCCAATCATTGCAACACTCTTTAACAAATCCATTGAATCCTCCACCTTCCCTACAGTACTCAAAATAGCAAGGGTCACCCCGATCCACAAAGGAGGAGACCAAACAGAGTTGAATAACTATAGGCCAATATCCAACTTACACCCTCTCTCAAAAATCTTTGAAAAACTAATTCATAAACGAATCTACTCCTACCTTATCTCCCAAAACATACTCAACCCCTGCCAATTTGGATTCAGGCCTAATAAAAATACTAATGATGCTATTATACACATGCTAGAACATATATACACTGCAATAGAGAAAAAAGAAGTCCCACTGGGGATCTTCATTGACTTACGTAAAGCTTTTGATACAGTTGACCATGACTTGCTCCACGTAAAATTGTCACACTATGGTATAAGAGGGCACTCCCTCAATTACCTCAAGTCATACCTCAGCAACAGAAGCCAATATGTGTACGCAAATGGGGCAAACTCTTCTGCGCAACCAATTACAGTTGGTGTCCCACAGGGAAGTGTCCTTGGCCCTCTTCTCTTTCTCCTATACATAAATGACCTTCCAAATGCTTCGCAATTACTCAAACCCACACTATTTGCAGATGACACTACATACGTCTTCTCTCACCCGAGCCCAGTCACACTAGCCAATACTGTAAATACCGAATTACAGAAAATATCTACCTGGATGAGGACTAACAAACTTACACTAAACATTGACAAAACCTACTTCATTCAGTTTGGTAACAGAGCTACAGATGTCCCTCTTAACATAATGATAAACGGATCACCTATCACAAAGCTAACAGAGGGAAAATTCTTAGGAATCCACCTTGATAATAGACTCAAATTTCATACACATATACAACAAATTTCTAAGAAAATTTCCAAGACTGTAGGCATACTATCGAAGATACGGTACTATGTTCCACAGTCAGCCCTCCTGGCCCTATATCACTCTCTTATTTACCCCTATCTCACCTATGGAATTTGTGCATGGGGCTCAACAACAGTTAACCATCTCAGACCACTAATTACCCAACAAAAGGCTGCAGTTAGAATGATAACAAATTCTCACTACAGGCAGCACACTCCACCAATATTCAATACACTAAACCTACTCACCATACAAAACATCCATACTTATTACTGCACCTATTACATACATAGAACACTTAACTCTGATATTAACCCTCCCCTCAAACATCTCCTTGCCAACCTCAACAGAACACATGACCATAACACAAGGCACAGATCACTCTTTGATGTTCCTCGTGTTCATCTCACACTATGCAAAAACTCAATGCACATAAAAGGCCCTAAAATCTGGAATTCATTACCTGTAAATATAAAAGAAACACTACCTGTTTATAAATTCAAGTCTCTACTCAAAGATCACTTACTCACCCAAAACCAAATAAATACTGAATAACTGAACCTTATAAATTGTATATCTTAAATGTTTCTCACAATTATATCACATAAATGTTAAACCTAAAACCCAATCTAACTTTATTATTTTTTAAATACACTACCTAACAGAATCCTTCATATGACCTGTCTTTGTAATACTCACTTGTGCTTTATAGTAATCTGTTTACATTAATGTTTTATCACTGACTTCATCATTGCTTAGTTAATCTTAAGTTAATTTTAAGCCAGCCCGTAATGCTATGCATAGTATAAGTGGCTTTGGCATACTGCTCTTATCTGTATTTTTTTGTACCTCTGTATGTGTGCACAAATTTATAATAAATAAATAAATAAATAAATAAATGTTTGTTCTTTAAATTTCACATGGCGAAGTTGTTTAAAATTCTGTCTCTGTAAGACATGTCTTAGAAGACAAGTAGAAGGTGACTCTATGTTGACCTAAGATAAACCTGTGGACATAACACTATGGACCTAAGATAATACTATGGTCCTAAGACAACACTATGGACCTAAGATAACACTATGGACTTAGGAAAACACTATGAACTTAAGATAACACTATAAACTTAGGATAATACATTGGACCTAAGATGACACTATTGACCTTAGATAACATTACGGACCTAAGATGACACTATTGTCCTAAGATGACACTGTGGACCTAAGATAACACTATGGACGTAAGATAACACTATGGACCTAAGATACCACTATGGACCTATGATAACACTATGGACCTAAGATTGATTCAAGATAACACTATGGACCTAAGATGACACTATGGACCTTAGATAACACTATGAGCCTAAAATAACACTATGGACCTTAGATAACACTATGGACCTAAGATAACACTATGGACCTTATATAACATTATGAACCTAGGATAACACTATGGACCTTAGATAACACTATGGCCCTAAGATAACACTATGGACCTTATATAACATTATGAACCTAAGATAACACTATGGACCTTATATAACATTATGAACC
>NC_091344.1:703747-711247 GCF_038502225.1 Cherax quadricarinatus
TAGATCACTTACTAGTAAGATTCTTTAGTTAGGATTCTGTTGGAAGGATTCAAGTGTGTAAGACTGGACACAGCTGGAAGACTACTACTGGAAGGATTGTTACCAGAAGATTATTGGTAGAAGACCTCTGGTAGGTTTCTGCTGGAAATAGAGTGCTGGCAGAACTCTGCTGGTAAAAATTTTAGACAGCGGTTTATTTGTTAATTATAAACTGTATAAAGTCATCTGGTATTAGAGTAACACATTAAACAGTATAGTAACAAACAATACAATAAAGTAACTCTTAAAACAGTATAATAAATATAAAACAGTTAAGTGACACATAAAACACTGAAGAAACACATAAAACAGTAAACTGAGACACAAAACAGTATAGTGACACATAAATAAGTACAATAATAACCTCCCAGCCAGCCAGAAGAGAGGAACCTCCCAGCCAGCCAGAAGAGAGGAACCTCCCAGCCAGCCAGAAGAGAGGAACCTCCCAGCCAGCCAGAAGAGAGGAACCTCCCAGCCAGCCAGAAGAGAGGAACCTCCCAGCCAGCCAGAAGAGAGGAACCTCCCAGCCAGCCAGAAGAGAGGAACCTCCCAGCCAGCCAGAAGAGAGGAACCTCCCAGCCAGCCAGAAGAGAGGAACCTCCCAGCCAGCCAGAAGAGAGGAACCTCCCAGCCAGCCAGAAGAGAGGAACCTCCCAGCCAGCCAGAAGAGAGGAACCTCCCAGCCAGCCAGAAGAGAGGAACCTCCCAGCCAGCCAGAAGAGAGGAACCTCCCAGCCAGCCAGAAGAGAGGAACCTCCCAGCCAGCCAGAAGAGAGGAACCTCCCAGCCAGCCAGAAGAGAGGAACCTCCCAGCCAGCCAGAAGAGAGGAACCTCCCAGCCAGCCAGAAGAGAGGAACCTCCCAGCCAGCCAGAAGAGAGGAACCTCCCAGCCAGCCAGAAGAGAGGAACCTCCCAGCCAGCCAGAAGAGAGGAACCTCCCAGCCAGCCAGAAGAGAGGAACCTCCCAGCCAGCCAGAAGAGAGGAACCTCCCAGCCAGCCAGAAGAGAGGAACCTCCCAGCCAGCCAGAAGAGAGGAACCTCCCAGCCAGCCAGAAGAGAGGAACCTCCCAGCCAGCCAGAAGAGAGGAACCTCCCAGCCAGCCAGAAGAGAGGAACCTCCCAGCCAGCCAGAAGAGAGGAACCTCCCAGCCAGCCAGAAGAGAGGAACCTCCCAGCCAGCCAGAAGAGAGGAACCTCCCAGCCAGCCAGAAGAGAGGAACCTCCCAGCCAGCCAGAAGAGAGGAACCTCCCAGCCAGCCAGAAGAGAGGAACCTCCCAGCCAGCCAGAAGAGAGGAACCTCCCAGCCAGCCAGAAGAGAGGAACCTCCCAGCCAGCCAGAAGAGAGGAACCTCCCAGCCAGCCAGAAGAGAGGAACCTCCCAGCCAGCCAGAAGAGAGGAACCTCCCAGCCAGCCAGAAGAGAGGAACCTCCCAGCCAGCCAGAAGAGAGGAACCTCCCAGCCAGCCAGAAGAGAGGAACCTCCCAGCCAGCCAGAAGAGAGGAAGCCAGAAGAGAGGAACCTCCCAGCCAGCCAGAAGAGAGGAACCTCCCAGCCAGCCAGAAGAGAGGAACCTCCCAGCCAGCCAGAAGAGAGGAACCTCCCAGCCAGCCAGAAGAGAGGAACCTCCCAGCCAGCCAGAAGAGAGGAACCTCCCCGCCAGCCCGAAGAGAGGAACCTCCCAGCCAGCCAGAAGAGAGGAACCTCCCAGCCAGCCAGAAGAGAGGAACCTCCCAGCCAGCCAGAAGAGAGGAACCTCCCAGCCAGCCAGAAGAGAGGAACCTCCCAGCCAGCCAGAAGAGAGGAACCTCCCAGCCAGCCAGAAGAGAGGAACCTCCCAGCCAGCCAGAAGAGAGGAACCTCCCAGCCAGCCAGAAGAGAGGAACCTCCCAGCCAGCCAGAAGAGAGGAACCTCCCAGCCAGCCAGAAGAGAGGAACCTCCCAGCCAGCCAGAAGAGAGGAACCTCCCAGCCAGCCAGAAGAGAGGAACCTCCCAGCCAGCCAGAAGAGAGGAACCTCCCAGCCAGCCAGAAGAGAGGAACCTCCCAGCCAGCCAGAAGAGAGGAACCTCCCAGCCAGCCAGAAGAGAGGAACCTCCCAGCCAGCCAGAAGAGAGGAACCTCCCAGCCAGCCAGAAGAGAGGAACCTCCCAGCCAGCCAGAAGAGAGGAACCTCCCAGCCAGCCAGAAGAGAGGAACCTCCCAGCCAGCCAGAAGAGAGGAACCTCCCAGCCAGCCAGAAGAGAGGAACCTCCCAGCCAGCCAGACCATCTGTTTGCCATCTGATTCTTTTATTGGTTAAGGTAAGTGGTGTGACACCTGGTGCTACATATTTGTGAGTTATAGTGACGGATGGTTGAAATTATGTTGATGGATAGTTAATAAATTACTTGTTTCTTCTTTCTGTCCCAAGATAAGTAGATCTTATAAACTCAGGAAGTTCCGTGTTCATATATGTGTGTTTATCCGCTACTACTTCCTCCTCCTCCTCGCTATCTTCTCTCTCCTCGTCATTCACTTCCACACACTATCTTTATTCGGTCCTCTCTCTCTCTGCTCCATGAGCTTTATCATACCTCATCTTAAAGCTATGTATCGTTCCTGCCTCCACTACCTCACTTGCTAGAATATTTCACTTCTTGACTACTCTATGACTGAAGAAATACTTCTTAACATCCCTTTGACTCATCTGGGTCTTCAACCTCCAATTGTGACCACTTGTTTCTGTGCCCCCTCTCTGGAATAACCTGTCTCTGTCTGAGGGGACACAGATGGACTCCTGAACACATGGACCTGGGAAAAGCGAGAATACCTTGGGGAAGTGGGGAAGGGGGAATATCTGAGGCGGACAATAAAAGAATCAGATGTCAAACAGATGGTCTGGCTGGTGTCACACCACTTACCTTACTCTGGGAGGTATCCCACCACTTACCTTACTCTGGGAGGTGTCACACCACTTACCTTACTCTGGGAGGTGTCCCACCATTTACTTTACTTACTCTGGTCTTCTGGTTATTGTACTACACTGGTCTTCTGTGTTATTGTACTACTGTGTTATTGTACTGGTCTTCTGTCTTATTGTACTATACTGGTCTTCTGTGTTATTGTACTATACTGGTCTTCTGTGTTATTGTACTATACTGGTCTTCTGTGTTATTGTACTATACTGGTCTTCTGTGTTATTGTACTATACTGGTCTTCTGTGTTATTGTACTATACTGGTCTTCTGTGTTATTGTACTATACTGGTCTTCTGTGTTACTGTACTGGTCTTCTGTATTATACTGGTCTTCTGTGTTATTGTACTATACTGGTCTTCTGTGTTATTGTACTATACTGGTCTTCTGTGTTATTGTACTATACTGGTCTTCTGTGTTATTGTACTATACTGGTCTTCTGTGTTATTGTACTATACTGGTCTTCTGTGTTATTGTACTATACTGGTCTTCTGTGTTATTGTACTATACTGGTCTTCTGTGTTATTGTACTATACTGGTCTTCTGTGTTATTGTACTATACTGGTCTTCTGTGTTATTGTACTATACTGGTCTTCTGTGTTATTGTACTATACTGGTCTGATGTGTTATTGTAGGTGTGATGGACTGGTGGTGAGTGTGGTGGACTGGTGGTGATGGATGGACTGGTGGTGAGTGTGATGACTGGTGTGATGGACTGGTGGTTACATTAGTGGTAGGTGACTGGTGGTGAGTTCATTGTGGACTGTGGTAGGTGACCTTTCATTGTTTACATTACTGTGGTAGGTGACCTTTCATTGTTTACATTACTGTGGTAGGTGACCTTTCATTGTTTACATTACTGTGGTAGGTGACCTTTCATTGTTTACATTACTGTGGTAGGTGACCTTTCATTGGAGAATAACTTGTGTGAACTTCATTAATATTTGTCTATGGAGTTACATTATATAAACAATACAACAATCACCAAGGGAATAAACAAGACTTTTTTCAACATCAGTGAATTATTTTCAATTATTTTTGAATGACCACTAAGTAACAGGAATGGAGGGAACAACAGAACATTGATGGTGCCATGAATGTATCAAAATAACAGGAATGGAGGGAACAACAGAACATTGATGGTGCCATGAATGTATCAAAATAACAGGAATGGAGGGAACAACAGAACATTGATGGTGCCATGAATCAATCAAAGTAACAGGAATGGAGGGAACAACAGAACATTGATGGTGCCATGAATCAATCAAAGTAACAGGAATGGAGGGAACAACAGAACATTGATGGTGCCATGAATCAATCAAAGTAACAGGAATGGAGGGAACAACAGAACATTGATGGTGCCATGAATCAAAGTAACAGGAATGGAGGGAACAACAGAACATTGATGGTGCCATGAATCAATCAAAGTAACAGGAATGGAGGGAACAACAGAACATTGATGGTGCCATGAATCAATCAAAGTAACAGGAATGGAGGGAACAACAGAACATTGATGGTGCCATGAATCAATCAAAGTAACAGGAATGGAGGGAACAACAGAACATTGATGGTGCCATGAATCAATCAAAGTAACAGGAATGGAGGGAACAACAGAACATTGATGGTGCCATGAATCAATCAAAGTAACAAATGTTGATGGTGCCATGAATCAGGAATGGAGGGAACAACAGAACATTGATGGTGCCATGAATCAATCAAAAAGTAACAGGAATGGAGGGAACAACAGAACATTGATGGTGCATGAATCAATCAAAGTTGATTGTGCCATGAATCAATCAAAGTAACAGGAATGGAGGGAACAACAGAACATTGATGGTGCCATGAATCAATCAAAGTAACAGGAATGGAGGGAACAACAGAACATTGATGGTGCCATGAATCAATCAAAGTAACAGGAATGGAGGGAACAACAGAACATTGATGGTGCCATGAATCAATCAAAGTAACAGGAATGGAGGGAACAGCAGAACATTGATGGTGCCATGAATCAATCAAAGTAACAGGAATGGAGGGAACAACAGAACATTGATGGTGCCATGAATCAATCAAAGTAACAGGAATGGAGGGAACAGCAGAACATTGATGGTGCCATTAATCAATCAAAGTAACAGGAATGGAGGGAACAACAGAACATTGATGGTGCCATGAATCAATCAAAGTAACAGGAATGGAGGGAACAGCAGAACATTGATGGTGCCATTAATCAATCAAAGTAACAGGAATGGAGGGAACAACAGAACATTGATGGTGCCATGAATCAATCAAAGTAACAGGAATGGAGGGAACAACAGAACATTGATGGTGCCATTAATCAATCAAAGTAACAGGAATGGAGGGAACAACAGAACATTGATGGTGCCATGAATCAATCAAAGTAACAGGAATGGAGGGAACAACAGAACATTGATGGTGCCATGAATCAATCAAAGTAACAGGACTGGAGGTGATGATGGGGTCGGGCTGCTGCTGAAAGGACAACCAATTGTACAACTTTCTTTGGTTATGGCAACGTTTGTTTTTAAGTCAAGTCTGACGACAAAATTTAGATACTATATTAGCCTAATTTCTTACTAGACTATATCAGTACATTCCCGTAAGTCATGCAGTGCTCGCGTGTCAAACTCAGTTTCCTATTTGCTTTGGATGTTGACATTTTCAGCTAAATTTGGAAGAAGATGCCACATAACTGCGTGAACAGCATTGATAACTTTTATTATATTTGTGCAGAACTGACTTTTCCCTCGCAACAAACAACAGTGGAAGCTTCGTGGTGGCTGAAGTTGCTTGTACTGCAGCAACGAGGCTACACTAAGTATTGCTGTTTTCTTTGTGAATAGGATATCCGGACGAGGACTTGTTGTTACCCTGACACTCAATGAATTCTTGAACAAAAAATGTTCAAGAATCGAGCAGGATTTTGTTACAATTCTTACACGTTAAAGTAATGGACAAAACGGCGGCAGCAGTGAAGAACCTCGGTGGTGAATACTTGATGGCCCAGCAACACAGAGAAGCCAGCAGCGTAACGAGCGAAACGCTTGTTAGACAAGGCCGTCAGCTACTTAACACTTGAGCTATGAGCACTGAATAATATATATAAATGTTACATCCTACCTAATAATATAACTAAGTCAAATAATAATATAAAGCAATATATTTACGATTTAGCTAATATCGCAAATATAAGCAATATAAAATTATATGAACAGGTAATATACATTATATTCATTGTGACCCATTCAGGGGTCGCAATAGTGGCCAGGTTAAGTCAGCAACAAGAATCAGCATGGTGACCAGGTTAGATCAGCAAATGAGTCAGCATGGTGACCAGGTTAGATCAGCAATATGAGTCAGCATGGTGACCAGGTTAGATCAGCAATATGAGTCAGCATGGTGACCAGGTTAGATCAGCAATAAGGGTCAGCATGGTGACCAGGTTAGATCAGCAATAAGAGTCAGCATGGTGACCAGGTTAAATCATCGACTGTCAAAGTGAGTCGGGTCAGCAGGTCAAGTCTGCCTGGACAGTTCTAACTTGTATAGTACTTATCATTTCTTAGTTTTTTATTTTTGTATACAATAAGTGTTCTAAATCATCCTTAGTGTAATACAAGTAATTATAATACCAGGTGATACAGTTTTAGTTCACCTTGATGATCATCAAGGAGCATCAACGCTGCATCAAGATCATTCTTACAGTTCACCTTGATGGTCATCAAGGAGCATCAACGCTGCATCAAGATCATTCTTACAGTTCACCTTGATGGTCATCAAGGAGCATCAACGCTGCATCAAGATCATTCTTACAGTTCACCTTGATGGTCATCAAGGAGCATCAACGCTGCATCAAGATCATTCTTACAGTTCACCTTGATGATCATCAAGGAGCATCAACGCTGCATCAAGATCATTCTTACAGTTCACCTTGATGGTCATCAAGGAGCATCAACGCTGCATCAAGATCATTCTTACAGTTCACCTTGATGGTCATCAAGGAGCATCAACGCTGCATCATGATCATTCTTACAGTTCACCTTGATGGTCATCAAGGAGCATCAACGCTGTGAATCAAGATTTGCCATCTCTATACATGTAGGTCACCTTGATGGTTCAAGGAGCATCAACCTGCTCAAGATCATTCTTACAGTTCACCTTGATGGTCATCAAGGAGCATCAACGCTGCATATGATCATTCTTAAAGTTGGCCTATGGAAATAGTCCAGCCATTCCTCTCTTCTATCGCCTCACTTCTCTAACCTCGTCATAGAACTTTAACAAGTTTGTGAAGCAGGATTTGCCATCTCTATAACCATGTAGGTTGTTGCTTTTTAACCCGCTACATTCCAGGTGTTGTTTATTAACCTGCTACATTCCAGGTGTTGTTTATTAACCTGCTACATTCCAGGTGTTGTTTATTAACCTGCTACATTCCAGGAAGGGAGTCTTACAGCTCAGCGAGTGTCAGTAAGGTGTCACCAGTTATG
>NC_091344.1:721247-766247 GCF_038502225.1 Cherax quadricarinatus
AATGACGTAGTGGAGGCAGGAACCATACACAGTTTTAAGACGAGGTTTGATAAAGCTCATGGAGCGGGGAGAGAGAGGGCCTAGTAGCAACCGGTGAAGAGGCGGGGCCAGGAGCTAGGACTCGACCCCTGCAACCACAAATAGGTGAGTACAAATAGGTGAGTACACACACACACATACATATATATATATATATATATATATATATATATATATATATATATATATATATATATATATATATATATATATATATATATATATATATACATATATACATGTATATGTACATATAATTTATTTATTCCGACAAATGCATGTCTCTCTGAGGAACAAATTTTGGTTAGGATATTTTTTATTTCTTCAGACGGTGAAGTTTGTGCTAAGAGCTATTATCCTACAACAGTTAATTCGAAAGATAGGCCTATATGAGGCAAACTGCCGCAGGATACCACCTATTGAGTCCTAGGTGAACAGGGTAGGCAATGCAAAGAAGAAACTCAAGAGAAGCTTTATTTAGGAAATCATATTGTGACTACCGATATTGGTATATATTTGTATAAAGGTTCTGAGTGCACATAGATATTATATGGATCCATTATTGACATGTGTTGATTTCTTAGGTTTAGGACCTGTCTACTGCATATACTTGTTTCTAACTACAAGGATACTCTTATCCCTAAAAATGGATATTACAGTGATTTTTCACCGTATAAACTACATGTGGGTGGTTAATCATGAAACACATCACGTGTACCATAATATTAGAAATATTTTATTTTCAAATTATTGATGAAAGTAAACTAAGGTATATACACTGAGGTAAACATCCCTGTGTGTTTAAACCTGATAATATTGAGATATATACATTTCTCGTTGGGTTATGATCCCTTTAGGGTTAATTTGAAGAAAGACTTACTCATTTTCGCACTTTTCCTTTTCTATTTATATTCTCCTTATTTTTATATTGATTTTTTTTTACTTTCTTTTGTCCTTTTCTGTGAGAGAAGCTCATTAAAAAAATTTGTTTGGAAACAAGTCACTTCGTCAGACTTTTTTTTTGGGGTATCCTAAGTAATTTACACTATGTATGATAAATGTTCCTATGTGTACCTTGGCCTGGTGGCTAAAGCTCCCGCTTAACATGCGGAGTGCCCGGGTTCGATTCCCGGCGGGTGGAAACATTTATTGTTCTGTTCACCTAGCAGCAAATAGGTACCTAGGTGTTAGTCGACTGGTGTGGGTCGCATCCTGGGGGACAAGATTGAGGACCACGATGGAAATAAGTTAGACAGTCCCCGATGACGCACTGACTCTCTTGGGTTATCCTAGGTGGTTAACCCTCCGGGGTTAAAAATCCGAAAGAAATCTTATTTTATAAATTTATTTGTAAATATTAGTGAATATGATCAACATCTGTGAAGTTAACCCTCTTACCAGCATTCACACATTTTCTTCCTAACGACATAAGAGAAAACGCGACGACAAAGAGTGGAGCAGTAGCTTAGATGGAGAACCTGAAGGTATGGACAAAGTCGGGGCACTTGGTGAGAAGGTGCTTAAACTCCTCCTCAGAGATGCCACCTCCGTCCAAGTCTGTCTCCTCCAAAAGCTGCCAAAAAATGAGAAGCAAAAAGATATTAACACTGCTAATATCTCATTGAGATAATGCTTATGGCTAATTGGATTTAAAGCCTATTGACTACACAAGAGATCATCAAAGTTGTATGTAATCTGTTTGCCACGTCATATTAAGATGGAAATAAGTCACACTGATCGACTGTTAGGTTATCTTTGGTTAAGGCTTCATAATTTATTTTGTGCCAAAGACAACTGAGCCCTCAAGACTACTATAAAACATTTTCTTATCTTGTTTATTCGAAGCCTAAATAAATTTAATAAATATGCAGATACTTCATGTATAGTTTGCCTAAACTAATTTTTATTCTTTTGGCTACATTTTCATATTGCAGCTAAGTTTCGCCTACACAGTAGGCTTCTTCAGTCGAATACAGAAAGTAGGCAGGAACAGTAGAGATGTAAAGAAGATGTAATCAGTCCATCACCCTTGAAGTCGTAGATTTGAGGTTGTCAGTCCCTCAGCCTGGAGAACTTCTGTTCCAAAGTCTGGAACTAACTGGAGACCAAGCTACAGTGTTGAGACTTAAATACTGTCGGAAGGGGAGGTGCAGAATAGTATTTTCTGTACTCGACCGAAGAAGCCTATTGTGTAGGCGAAACGTTTCGAATAAAGTTGCCTAACTGTTGCTTATGTGTCTTACCTATCAACCTGTCGGTATTGTATACCATTTTGATATTCACGTTACATCATGTTCGCTTGGAGCTTTTAGTAATCTTTACACATGATAATTTGTGTAACTGAATTTGTGTAAACCTGAATAAACTTACTTAATCTGTCTTAAAAATACCATTATTACTGTTATTACAGTAAGTAATATTATCTGTCTGTCTCTTTCTCTTTTTTCCTGCCATCCTATTTTCTTCCTACTTCTTACTGATCATTACTCACTTACTATCTTTACCTGCAAAATGCTCACCTCTCAAGGAAGACACGCTATAATGATGGCGAGGGGTTCTTGATCCAAGGATCGAACCTCAATTCCCCCCCATTCCACAGGCTCTATATGACCCCTACAGGCTTAGCGCTTCACAGTGAATAAAATGACAAAAATAAATGCAAAATGTTTAGAAGTAGTAAGTGTATATAGACCAATACTGTAACATCAATCTTAATATCTGGCTCAGTTTAACAGTAAACAGAGCTAGCTGCAGCGATGCTCCCCACCAACACTAACAGAACTAGCTGCAGTGATGCTCTCCATCATCACTAACAGAGTTAGCTGCAATGATGCTCACCACCAGCACTAACAAACCTAGTTGTACTGATGCTCACCACCAGCACTAACAAACCTAGCTGTAGTGATGCTCACCACCATCATAAAAATATCACGGGGTGATGGGTAATCTGTTGAGAGTCCAAGTTGTTCATCAAGCACTTGTGAGTCCTGTTTACAAAATTTACACAGGAATCAGGTGGAGGTACAACTAGGCATCACTCTCATCACTGTTTAACTATCCATCTGAAGGATGTCAGTCAGGTCTGGTAGAGGAGAGAAAACATACACATAGACAAGGGAACACCAATATCAGTCACCATCATCTGCTCTGACCAGAAAGTTGTATGTATGGGAACGTAAAATGCCCACTAGATTGTATAACATGTGACTACGAAAATCAGGTTGGGATATTGTCACTTGTGGCAGATGAATAAGTGAAAGCTAACAACCTTTACCATTACATAGTTGAATGTCCAGTTGTATGTGGCTTTAGGCATGGTGGAAGGGTACCTGGAAGTGTATAAATACTTTACGCTGTTTGAAGTGTATGAGGATATCCTCATAGTTCATCCTGAATTTGTGAGCACTCATTAGCAGATTAGTGAAGTCTCAATTATATACAAATGCATACCATATATGTATATATGTATTTAAATGCATACGCAAGTGTGTATGTGTATGAATGTGTTCGTATATGCTTTTAAGTATATTTACATGTGAAATTGTTGTAACCATTATCTCTATCACTATATTACACCACTTCTATGTTAATATTAACAAGAGTACATCAATCCCACCTAAATGTTCCTATGTTGGATACACTGTCATGCTCCAGCACAGATTAGAAATATCTACTTCCATGTACCACTACATATGTGCAGGTGTTGTGTGCATTACGGATGTGCAGATACGTATGTAATTCTATATATATTAAAATATTTATGTAGCTTTTGTATATATAAAAACCTGTCACGAGGTTAGTGGTATTATTCCAAGGTATGTAATGACTCTGCGTTATCATTATCTACTAATATATGTACTTTGTTAACAGGGGTGTCGTAAGGGGGGCGGGGGGGGCCGCCCCGGGTGACTCCATTTAGGGGGTGACACCACAGAGCCTCTAAAGAAGGTGACACTAATGCACAAAACAGTGCTGCACCAACATAAGAGAAGTATCCTTCGTTTCTATATAGCCTATTATATATTAACAAAGTACAAATAACCCTATATTGGGAAAAATCATTGATGATGATGATGTAATAGATGATTTTGCATAACTGAAGGCAAGGAAATGTAAGACCAGATTCACTGAGATGTTACCTGTACTCAAGGTCAAATCGGAACAATGTTTTTCTTTATTTTTCAATTTTGTTTTTGTTTTTGTTTTGCATTGTTGAATAATAATAAATGTAGGATCTGTTGGCTGTACTCAAAGTGGTATTTGAGTTTATGTTTCCTCAATATTACTACGATTATTTATTTCATCATTAATAAAGTTGAGAAGTATTCTCCTGTTCAGTTTATGGCTCTTAAAAGTTCTCATTATTAAACATTAGTCTCTGGTCATGCAGTAGTGACGTAACTGGTCATGCAGTAGTGACATGACTGGAGTTTACCCCCATCCCCCCGCCCTTGAATTTCATGGGGGTGACACCAAAGATGCTGCCCCGGGTGACACCAGAGATTTCGTCCAGGGTAACACCAACTTTAGCAACGCTTCTGTTTGTTAAATACATTATTATCAAAATTTCGTGCCCTTCCCCATCCATCCCCTCTCCTTCCTCTGTCTTCCATATATAATTTATTTTTCCTCTGCTCTGGGAAGATGGAGATATCTTCATTAAAATTCCATTTCTCTTGTATATGGGATAGGCTATCCTGAGAGATGGTAATTCCAAAGTGATAACAACTCTGTTGATACCCTTAACCTCTCGTAGATGATGAACCTTTAATGGAATATTTGACGATATCCTCATTGTCCTATTGAAGTCTCTCAGCTCCGGCTGACAGTTTGCAATATTATGTATGAATCCCATCCTACATGATGGACTATAACAGGAAAACATAAAATGCTTTTGATCCCTTTGTGTACCTATCATATAGAATAGAGTAGCAACACATTGCCAATTAATCCAGTTTTGATTAAAAAACTTAACATAAGAACATAAGAACATAAGAAAGGAGGAACACTGCAGCAGGCCTGTTGGCCCATACTAGGCAGGACCTTTACAATTCATCCCACTAACAAACATTTGACCAACCCAATTTTCAATGCCACCCAAGAAACAAGCTCCGATGTGCAAGTCCCTCTCAAATCCAACCCCTCCCACTCATGTACTTATCCAACCTAAATTTGAAACTACCCAAAGTCCCAGCCTCAATAACCCAACTAGGTAGACTGTTCCACTCATCAACTACCCTATTTCCAAACCAATACTTTCCTATGTCCTTTCTAAATCTAAACTTATCTAATTTAAATCCATTACTGCGGGTTCTCTCTTGGAGAGATATCCTCAAGACCTTGTTAATATCCCCTTTATTAATACCTATCTTCCACTTATACACTTCGATCAGGTCTCCCCTCATTCTTCGTCTAACAAGTGAATGTAACTTAAGAGTCTTCAATCTTTCTTCATAAGGAAGATTTCTAATGCTATGTATTAATTTAGTCATCTTACGCTGAATGTTTTCTAACGAATTTATGTCCATTCTGTAATATGGAGACCAGAATTGAGCTGCATAATCTAGGTGAGGCCTTACTAATGATGTATAAAGCTGCAGTATGACCTCTGGACTTCTGTTGCTTACACTTCTTGATATAAATCCCAGTAATCTATTTGCCTTATTACGTACGCTTAGGCATTGCTGTCTTGGTTTAAGGTTGCTGCTTACCATAACCCCCAAGTCCTTTTCGCAATCTGTATGGCTAAGTTCTACATTATTTAACTTATAAGTGCTAGGGTTATGGACACTCCCGAGCTTCAGAACCTTGCATTTATCTACATTGAACTGCATCTGCCACTTTTCTGACCAAGAGTAGAGTTTGTCTAAATCCTCCTGAAGTTCCCTAACATCTACGTTTGAATCAATTATCCTACCTATCTTCGTGTCATCGGCGAATTTGCTCATATCACTAGTAATTCCTTCATCAAGATCATTGATATATATTATAAACAACAACGGGCCCAAGACTGATCCCTGTGGAACGCCACTTCCTTTCTCCCTTCCCTCTTCTCTCTTACCCTGTCAACGAGCTTCTTCTTTTGCTCCTGCAGAAGTTCCTCTGCGCCAGTCAGCTTGTCTACCACGATGCTCAAGTCACTCCCGTCCAGAGTCCTGTCCTCGTTGTAGTCTGCCAACACACACACATTCAGTATAAGAAAAAATATACTAGTACTACCATTATTATTACTACTACTGCTGCTGCTGCTACTACTACTACTACTACTGATAATAATGAAGATGGTTAAAATGATGATGGAGCTGTAATGGTCATGGTGGTAGTCACCACAATGAAAATGGTGATAGTGTTACTGATGACCAGAGTGATTGTACAGATAATAATGACCGTGATGGTCATTATAATGGTTCAGACAGTTCACTAACCCACAGACAATATTTTCTGTTCGTGGGGCAGACTATTTTATAGTCATTTTTTTATAATTGCAGTTTTTCTGTTGTAAACCTACCCTACATTATCCTACCTGTGGAGACATTTTTCTCCAACAACCAAGGGCGACGACCCCTCTCAAGGGAACAGAGACCCTTCTCTCTCTTTTTCACAGCTATAGGAAGGTCAGGAAATGGTCAAAAATGCTTATCTGTCCATTACTGGAATGGGGAGCTCATAATTCCCGCATACACAACTCTAATACACAATTCGCTGCCTGGATGAGGTAGAGTGCGGTCGTGCTTTGCACCCCTCTACTGTTTTCCCAGACGAGCTACTCAGTCAACAACATGGCGCCAGGTGTGTGCAGGAGAGTGAATACTGTGGGCATTGAGCTCATTAGTGGGGCTTTAACGCCTACGTCAGTTGATGTGTTATTGCCCAAAATTGTAAGAGAGACATACGGCATCAGAGACGAGGATTTGTATGGAGTGGCACTGAACGGTGTGTATAGAATATTCGTGAAGGTGCTAACTGCTCAAGTATACGAGGCGTTGGTGGATCGTTATCAAGATGTCAGCATTAACGTAACACCGGCAGTGAGGGTCAAGTTGACGGATGTATCACGACATTATTCGCGGGAAGCTCCGAAACGTGCTTTTTGAGGCTGATGAAGTGGATATTCACAATGTTTTCGAACGTTATGAAACTGTACATCTAGCCCAACCTGGTAAATGGGTAAAAGGAGCTTACACAGGATATCCTGAGGGTTCTTTCAATCTCAAGATGACGCTAAGGCATCCTATACCCTCGTATGTATATCTCGAGGAGTTTAGAACCCAGATAATGGTAGCGTATGCTGGGCAGAGGCGTACATGCCGACTGTGAGGCGAATATGTCCATATGGCGGCAGACTGTGGCAAGCGGAATATGGCTCCTGGGCCGGCAAGGGGCGGAGCACCTGCGTATGAGAAACCGATGCCTAAGGAAGAACGGGGGCAAGGAGGAGGGCGTGGCCGCTTGTGGAGTGAAGAGGTGGTGGCTCCTGTGGAATTGGAAGGAGAAGTGGTGATCCATGAATCACCTGGCCCATCAACAGTACAGTTGTCAAGTGAGGAGGTGCGGGTGGGAGCAGCAGTGCAAGCTATTGAGGAGGAGTTGGAGACGGTGATACAGGCTATGTTACAGTCTACGGAGGTGGAGAGTCACAGCGAGCAGGAACCTGAGATCAGGGCAGAAGGTGTGTGCGGGGGGGGGGATCATGTGGCACCTGTGATGGACAATGCGAGTGCCATAGAAGAACATGGAGGCGGATTAAGGGTGGCAGAGGTGGAAGTTCATTGTGCTGGCTCTCAGATATGGAAACTGAGGGAGCTACAAGGAAAAGGGCAGCAACGTCAGATTCAGACGATGTTCTGACGCCGGCGCAAAGGCCAGGGAAAAAGACATGGGGGTATGGTACCCAGAGAGCCACAACAGAAGGGGGGGGATGGTTGGGAAGGAGGGTGGAGTGTGTGGCAAAGGCAAAGCCCATGGGAATGGTCTGAAACGGAAGAGTCTTGACATGAGGCGGGGAGGGAAACCTTAACTGCCGGGGTGAGTAGGTTGGTAAAAGGGGGGGGGGGGTTCAGGGGTATTCAACGGGGCTCACCTCCTTGGGTGTGCAGTGATGGGTGATTGGGTGTGATTGGAGGTACTCGTATGGGACTAGATGAGAGGTTGTGAAAGATTAGTTTTGCTTAGTTCCCTTGATGGGGAAGGTGGAAATAGCAGTTTAAATATATCACATTTATTATTATATAACCTATAAATTATATAACATGTATATTGTTTGGTAGCGTATTATATTCCGCTTGTACTGCTCTTGCAGTTGAATTTTAACATTTCATGAGAATGTATTCCTTTCACTTTGGTTCCTTGAAGCACTGAGTTATTTTTTTTTTTTTTTTGCCATTTTGTAACGTGTTCCTGCAACAGTTTGCAGTATTACCTATTATGTAAACATGTGTGGATGAGGATTAGTTCTCTAAATTAATATTTTGTATATATTTGTATGTAATATTAGATAGGCGCGTGCTAGAAGGCACAGTGATAGTGTAGTCTTGTGGAATGGGTGTTACGTTTTGTTAAGTTAATATGTGGTGTGTTAGATGTTATAAGGAGTTTAGTGTTGTTAACTTACTAAAATCATGATAGACCATTTGGATAATACTTATTCATGTTGTAGTCTTGGATTCTTTAAAATATTTACATAGCCTAGTATTGTACCACTATGTAGCATGTGGTGTATTATCTTGCATTTTGTGTGTGAACTTCACGTTACGTTATGTTGTTTTGAAAATTTATATTTCATGATTGTCAACATTAATAATTGATATTATATTGTGGTGTATATTACTTTTACTTTTTACGATGTATGTGTATAGGAATGTAATGTTTCAAATCTGTTTTAGTTGTAAATTAAGTTTTTGTGTCTTGTTCATGCACTACCAACTCTTGGTAAATACTCATTAAGGTTTTGATGAGGTCAGGGTATGACCATTAATTAGGATAATTAATGTATGTTATTTAGACCGGGGACTGTACATATGTTAAGGGGAGGAGAAGTGTCAGCAGTGTGTCTGCACTGGCAATAATGATTATTATAAAAGGAGGGTTTGTAGGATGTGTTGTGGGTTATGTATATGGTTGTAATATGGCCATTATCTATGGTGTTTATTTTCTGTACTCGGATTGTGTACTAGAGGTTTTGCAATGTCTAGTATGGTTTTTAATTTTATACTCTTATACATTATTGTATTTGTTCTATGTTTTAAATAAAAATATAAAAAAAAACTCTAATACATTCCAGACACGTCCCTATCTAGCATGTGTTCCTTATCTCTGCAGAATTAGACACTTTCCCTAATGGGATAGCAGATAAAGAGCAGATAAAATTGACACAATATTCATATATTTACGGCAGTACTCACAGGAATATCTGCAGTCTTTTACACCCATATGTTTGTCTGAGTAAATTGCAACTTTCCTAGATCAGGAAAAATTTGAGAATATATTCCTCGAACCTGTTAATATAGCTAGTGACATTGTTCTTTTCACCCAGCACCTCAGACTCAATCCACACTTCTTGATTCATTCGAGTCACTACTGCCGGCACCTAACGCCTGTGTCAGCAGAAACCCACTCATAAATACAGGGAAGGAGGCTGCAACAGGCAGATTGCAATTTGAACTCGACCATTGAAGATGTGACAGAAGTGACACCAGGCCAGGCCATACAGCACTGACCATAGAAAGATTCGTGGTTGTATTTTGTGTGCATTATAAACCATTGCTGGTCACTGACAGTCTCAAGGAAAACCTGCAGACATTCTTCCTACTGTGAATAATTACGGACTGTTAGCGAGATGATAGTCGTCAGGCAATGTTCAGGCGACAGAAGAAGAGACTTCCGATGTCATCTCTTAAATCAAGGAAAAATTTGTAGGTATCTACACACACACCCAGGTAAGCCTTCATCAAACCCATTGTTTCACTATTCAGCTGCACCAGAAGGGTGTCAGTGTGGGACTGATGAGACTAATCATTTCAGCGCCGTTATCAGCAGGCCTTTGCCCAAACACAAGTAAGAGTCACCCACGACTTCCAGGTGATATGCTAAATATACTGGAATAATATATGTCAGCGGGGAGTGCATTAACTCGGGTTATAATCACCTCTCTCCAGCCATGATGGGTAATTAGACAGCAGTCATCGGAGGTGAAACCCTGCCAGAGGCTGCAGGTGTTTTGATGCGTCTTCAACAAAGATGCGTACCTTACCATACATTGGTTCTTTTATTATAATAATTTTTATTGTACTAGTTTCGCCGAAAGTCCCACACACTACACTACCCTATCTGACCTTACCTTAACGTAATTCAGATATGGGTAGCAAACCCTATGTGAAAGTGTGAACTAGTTATTACGAGGATGGGTTAATATTGTGATTATGGTGATTGTGATGGTCATAATGGTGTTGGTTACTGTGATGGTGATGCGACTGTGATTGGTCATGTTTTTTTTTATTTAAAACACAATACATATCTTAACATAAAGCCCCTTAAACAAAGCTTGATATACATTTAATATAAAAACATTATGAATCACAATCCCTTAGGACGTACAATAGCAAAATAACGAACACAATATTAACAGACACAAAGAGGTTACACAAATACACTAGAAAATATCGCTTATGACAGAACATAACATTAAGAAGGATGGGTAATCTTAATCCTATTTACACAAGAACAACAAAATGGACATAACATGCAGGTGACCCCTGTAACAGGGTCAATAATATAATGTAAAAAAAAAAAAAAAAAAAACACAAAGCATAATCCCATCAGGTACACACTATTTACATAATATTACTGTGACATTATCAAGGCACAATACAATAAGAGGAATATTACGATAAATATATCGGTTTCTCACAACCTTCACAAATAATCAATAAATGAAAAGACCTACATCACAATCTCATGATAAAACAGAGTACATACTCTTACCCAACTAACTGCCCAGTACATTAAGTTCCCTACAATCACACATACTCGCCTTACCACAAGTCTTACGAGTCAGTCACAACACTAGAAAAGCCATAAGCATTCCGCACTCATCTACAGGCTATACACATTATATAATATAGCAATAAAATGCTCGGTACAATCACATAAAACCCCGTTTGCCAGGGCAAAGCCTAAAGGTAAATCAAGTACTTCAACAAACAAAGAAAGCAGTATACTTTGACATAAGACAGCTATAACACATTATATAACTGCACCACCACATCCACTCACACAACCACAATCACCACAACCACACATTACACTGATACACACAGCAACACAGTCCTTGTGCATACCTAACCCCGGAGACGAGCCCGTTCCATCCCCTGAACTTCAACCCCCCCCCCCCTTCACAACGCTAACAATGCTCTCACACTCATACTACGATACCCTGCTGAAAAAGCCTGGTCCCAGCGAATTCCATATATTCCCAGATTACAACACAACGTTCTATAAATGGTCGCCGCCAACACCCTTTCGCGCACCTCCCAATCCCCATTCCCTCTCATCGCCCAGGATACAAAAACAAAATCCGCAATTATATATACGTGATTGCACGTTGCACAGGTGCCTCTACGCCTCCCACGTCCAAACTTAACGCCCTCAATACTGATATCCCACCCCCTCCCACTGTCCTCAGAACCTTACCCATCCATTCCCTGATACTCCCTAAATTATCACAAAAATACTCTACATGAAACGCCGTCTCCTCATCCCCGCACACCCGACACGCGCCCTCCACCATCAACCCTCTTTCCCGAAGTGCAGCACCAGACAGCGGTATACCATGGAGAAAACGGAAAAATACCTCTCACACATTTGGTCGCACATCAACCACCGTAACCTCTCCCATATATCCTCCCACGCATACATAGGGTAGATACCCTCAGCCTTTGCGACTACCTTCGCCCCTACAGCACGCTCTAAAACACCCACCCAAACTTTATTAGGGTCCCGACATGCAGCAATGCCCACAACACATCTTCACACACCCTCATCTCCGACCTTCCCCACCACCTTCGCACTTCTTCATGTAAGTCATTCACGCCCCTCCCCGCTTGTTCCTGCACACGGTGTAACCCCCACTTTAAATAAATACACTTGACTCTTAACCATAAATCAATCAACCCCAATCCTCCTCTGTTGACCGGTAGGGTAACCACACTCCTACTCAACCATTCTCACCCAGAACCCCAAAGAAAATGGAAAACCCTCCTTAACAGCCTCGTAACATCCGGACCTGCTAACGGATATACTGCTGCCACGTGCCAGACTTTACTATATAACAACACATTAACAACAATCGCACGCTGATGTACTGTCAAATGAGTTAGTCTCAACCCATCCAAGCGCCCCCCCACTCGATCCAAAACAAGTCCAGAATTAACCATCCTCACCTCTCTCGCACTACCCATATACACTATCCCACACACTTTTATACTGTCCACCATATTCCAATGTACATTCCATCCCCAACTCTCTCTCCCCACCCAATCTCCTAAGACCAGTAATTTTGATTTCCCCACATTAACTCTTAAACCGGTAACCCCCGCGAAATTATCAATAACATCCTCTACCACATGTAAACTCCTTAGCGTTCGCATGAGTATTGTCGTGTCATCCACGTACCCTATAATTCCCTGCTCTCCACTTCCTACTCCCCAATCCACCTCCATACATGCTCCCACCGCTCTATAGAAAGGGTCTGTTAAACAGGCAAACAACAGTTGAGACAGGGGACAACCCTGCCTAATACCCGGACCCATGGATACCCACTCCCCCAACTTCCCATTTACCTGTACACACACTCCCACACCTTTATACAATGTCTCTGCCCAACACACCACCTCCTCCCCAAAACCCTGCCTCCTTAATATGTACCACAACACCTCACGTTCTACACTATCATACGCCGCCTGCCAATCTAACGCTAAGACACCCCCCCTTCTCCCCTCTTGACCCTTCCACAAAATTCTTTATAATACTATGCCCGTCATACATCGTCCTCCCAGACACACCATGTTGTCCTCTCACAACCACTCTATCCAACACACACTTCGGCCTATTTCCTAAATTTTTTGCAAAAATCTTATAATCAGCACACAGCAGTGATATTATCCTAAAGTCCTGCACCGTGTCTTGTCGCTCACCTTTTGGCACTAAAACCACAACCGCAGTTCCCTGCAACCTGCCCATCCTCCCCTCCCTTTTCATCGTATTCATTAGTTCTACTAAGAAGGACTTCAACACACTCCAATGGCTCACATAAAACTCGCAGGGCAAGCCATCCAAACCTGGTGCCTTACCTCGTGCCATCCCCTCTACAGCCCTCCACACCTCCCCTTCTTCAATATTCCCCCCCAACGCCATGTGATCACTGCCACTTAGCACACAAGATACATTCTCCCCAACCCCCCGAAAGCCTTCACATCCACCCCTGCACTCAGTAAATCTCTTCCAAACCACCTCTCCACGTAATCACTCATCGCCTCCATTGTTCTTAACTCCTGTCCCGCCCTATATCCATCTAAATCCTCATGTACCACCAGCCTATCAATTTCCATAGCCATACGGCGCTGCCTCTGTCCCCTTAACACACAGGCCGATGGGCGTTCACCCTACACCGCCTCATCAAATCCACCCTGCACTCTCACCGCATCAAATCTGTCATTCTGCAAATCTCGAATCCTCCCTTTTAACAACTCGATTTCCTCCATGGGATACTGCCCTGCCTGCATGCCCCTCTCATAACAACCTTGCAACCTACCCTCGAAATACTGCTGCAGCCCATACGTCATCCAACCCTGGTACTTTCCCCATCGCACATAAAACTGCCGGATCTTCTCCTTAGCTACCCCATCCCACCACCCCAGCAAGTCACCCACATCCCTACCCTCTCCCCACAAATTCTCCCACAGTGTCCCAAAATCTAACCCCGCCTCCTCCACCCCAAGAAGTCTCACATTTAACTTCCAATACCCTGGATACCTCTTAGACAAGCTGGCCCAAGTCAAGTCTGCATAAACAGCTCTATGATCCGTGTATACAGCATCTACCATATGCACGCTCATCACCCGCACACTCCTCATCACATATAACCTATCTAGTCTGGCCGCATATCCCCGTCTATGAAATGTATGCTCAACCATCAGGTCCTCACCTCCAATAACATCCCTTAACACCACGCCCAGCAAAAGATCCCTTAGGCTAACCAAAAAAACCCTGTCCCCCGTGGCTCCACATCCTTTCTACGTACTACACAATGCCAATCACCGCCTATGATTGTTACCGAGGGAACAAATAATAAATCAAAACATCACGCACAAACTCATTCTTCACCCGTACATCATGCTCCGCCGGTGCATACACACAAACCACTGCCAGTCGCTCACCCCTCCACCATCCATCTACCTGGAGTACTCTACCCTCCTCCCTTCCCTCCCATCTCATTACAACAAACGGGCTCGTCTCCCGAATCAGGATCCCAACCCCACCCTTCAAACGTTCCGAATATGCCACAAACACACGATAAACAGCCACATTCAAATCCCGACCAACCTTAAAATTATGCTCCTGCACAAACACAATATCTATGGCATAACACCTCAAAAACCCCTGGAGCCACAAATGCTTCACATCTGCACACATCCCATTTACATTTACAGTCATACACCTGAAACCTTTGTGAAGGATTTTACATGCTGCCCTGGCACTCCTTTCATAGGCGCATTACCAGCCTTCTTACTTTTCCCACCACACTCTCCACTGTGAGCATGATTCCCCCCCCCCCAGTCGAACACCTGACCGGACACACCTCTGGCGCCTCCACTCACCACGTCAGCCCACGATTTCTTCCCCGGCCTCTGCGCCCTTTTTCGCTAAACACTCTCTGCATCCATGTCCTGGTCGGGAGATGCCTCACAATGTACCTCCGCCGCCACCTCGACCACGGTCACCACTCAGCTGACTGCCTCTCCTCTCGCCATCGCGCTCCTCTGGTCCTTCCACCGACTGTACATCATCCCCAGCTCTCGTTGTCTCCAAAAACCTGTCCGTCAACTGCTCCAAAGCCATATCCTCCGCTTGTTCCTCGCCACTCATCTTGGTCTCCCCTTCCACCAAAGCGGAGACCATAGAGCCTACAAGCATTGATGGGCTCGACCTTACCGTTGGGAACTCTCCACCTCCTCGCTCCAAGAACTATGGCCATTTACAGGTGTCCCACTGACAGGCCCCGCCATCGGGTCAGGCCCCTCACTCCATCCCTCTGTCTGCATCCTGTCGTCGCTGCTGCCTTCCACACTGGGCTGCCATATGGTCATAAGCGCCACATAGCCTGCAAGTCTTGCGCTGCCCTGCATAATACGCCATCACTTGTGTCCGGAAGTCTTCTAGGATGACAAACGATGGGATAGAATGCCTCAGCGTCATCTTCAGGTTGAACGTACCTTCCGGCAAACCGGCGTATGCCCCATCCGCCCAAGTACCTGCTGTTGCCAGGTGAACAGTACCGTAACGTTCAAAAACGTTCCTTAGGTCTGCCTCGTCAGCTTCGAAAGGCACATTACGTACCTTCACCCAGGTGTAGTGTCTCGACACATCAATGAGACGAACTCGTACTGCCGAGTTAACGTCCACACAGCCATCTTGATACTTCTCCACCAGGCGTTCATACACTCCCGTCGATTGTAGCTTGACGAATATCCGGTAAGCCCCATTGAGCGATACTCCGTACAGATCTTGATCAGCAATGACGTATGTGTCACGAATAATCATAGGTAGAATCACCTGTGCGGACTGAGGTGTAACTACACCCTGCACTAAATCAAAGCACACAGTGTTGACACGCCTTCTTGTACACTGCACCATCTTGAGAAAATCAAACTGCGCAGGAAGGCCTCTCAACCAGAAGCGTGTGCGCAGCACAACCACACGGCTCGAGAGCGATATGGTCAATGAGGAAATAAATTCGCTTCAAAATTACCATAAAAAATACGAAAATACATTTTTCAGATCGCTAGTGCTCCCTCATCTAAAATATTGCTCACTGCTCACTACCCATTCAAGACAAGACAAATATCAGAGCTTGAAGAAATACAGAGATCATTTACGGTCCAGTGTAGAGCCAGTAAAGGATTTAAATTATTGGGAACGCTTTAAAGTCTTGAACATATACTCACTGGAGTGGAAGAGAGATATACATGATATATTCCTGGAAAATACTCGAGGGCCTGGTCCCAAATCTACAAACTGCCATAACAACATACTGGAGCGAGAGATACGGAAGGGAAAAATAAACCCAGTGAAAAGTAGGGTCGAGGTGAGCACGATATGGGAACCCTGTTTTAACATTATTGGCGCCCAGATTATAATTATTCAACATCTTACTAGAAGATATTAGAAAAACTGATGGAAAAAGTGTAGAAGCCTTCAGGAGAAAACTGGACACCAGGTACTAGATCACCAAGGCTGTGGTAGATATGAGGAGCAGTGGACCTCCAACAGCGACAGTCTGGTTGACCAGAGGAGCATGTCCCATTCTCGAAACTCATCAAAGGTACATCAAAGGTAAAAGAACCACTCTCCAATGCCACCACTGAGAATTGCTAAAGAAGCTCTTTATAGATCTCCTGCTGCTGTTCACGTTGTTGATCTCCTTGATATGCGAGACTTCAGGAATCTTACTAAGTGGTCACAATATGAGGAACTGATTCGTTCTTTCCTTGTCCCAGTAAAAACAGCTGATCCATATGTTGTTCTTAGGGAACTAGTGAATGCTACACCCATGAGTAATGAATCGTTGAGTGCATTTGCTGTTAGATTAGACAAACTTTTATCATCATTTATCAATGCTGTCCAATCATCATCTTTTCTCCCTGAAGAGGCTAAACCATTTACAGAATCAATTGCTAAAATAGCAGCTTTTGGAGCAATTAAAGAACTAATGCCGCCTGCTTCTGTGTGTGCTTATGAGGCTGATCCTCCAACTGTAACGATGGAACCACTTACAGCCTTAAATCATGTACGTTCCTTGTGCCCCCAGGGTACTTTCCCTTGTATTAAAAGTAATGTCACACATATGCCTCAGTCTGCACCACCTCTTGTTTGCGCCACAGAGACAAATCGTGGTCGTCAACCATCTCAGAGATCATCAAGAACCAGTGTACAGAGTCGTTATACACCTCGTAGTATTCATAGTACATTCAGTAACCATAGTCGGCGGAATTGTTATAACTGTGGTTTCCGTGGACATATTGCAATTAATTGTCCTGATAGTTACCCTAAGAGACGTCGTACTGATGATGAGTACTCAGATCTTCCCTACTGTACTTATCATAGAATACATGGACATGACACATCTGAGTGTAATGCTCTCTATAACCTTCAGTACTCTAGATCTTTCCGTGGTCGTTCCAACCGCAGAACCCGTCGAGGAAACAGATCTCGTGGTTTTCAAAATAACCAGAACCAGGCTCATTCTTTCAATTCTCAAACTAACCAGAACCAGGCTCGTTCTTCCCAGTCGGGGGAATTCGAGTGCCCCAGTCAAACCGTCCCATGGTGACAGTAGGTGATAATGAGTACACCATCCCCGTTCACAATTCCTTTGAAGCCTTAAGCAGTCTCGAGAATGACAACCCTGCTGATGATGTTGCTTCACATGTTTCTGACATAGATGATTTTGGGGATGGAGTAGAACAAGTCTTTTCTGATGACAATCCACCTTTTTGTTTGCACATAACTTCCAATGCAACCATAGGCCCTATAGTGCAGGCATCTGTTTATAATGCGCCCGTTCAATTGTTCATGGACTCTGGTGCGCAAATCAATATTATTAGGTCTAGTTTGTTTAAGGATAAGAAGTTACGACATGTCCTTCTCGTAGAACCGACTCCTGTGTCCTCCCTTAGTGGAGTATCTGGTTCTCACCTGCGTGTCCGAGGTCGGACTTCCCCAACCTTTTCTATCCAAGGTAGAGACTTCACTGTTTCCTTCTTTGTTGTCGACCAGATTACTTTCCCTGGTGACCTTCTACTGGGATTTGCTTCCATGCGAGACTTACGCATTGTGCTCGACCCTTATCGATGGCATGCACAAATTGACGACTTGATCGTTCCATTCTGGGGTTACCAGCTTGGATCAGAAATCTGTTATACTGCTGCAGAGTACGATGTACGGATTAAGTCCTTACAAGCTAATGCTTTCTCCAGTAGCGTACCCAAGCGGTCAGGCACTGGTAATTCTGTCACTCCCATCAGTGTTCCACCTATACCTTCAGATTTGCAGGATAGTCCGATGCCTCAAGTGTCCGAGGACGCTCAGATTGCCTTGAGTGCTCAACCTATCCCTGCAATGCCTGCTAGTTCGAGTAGTAGTTTCTCCACAGGGGACGCCTTGTCGGAAAACAATTACTTGCAACTAGTAATGCCATCTCTTGTTGATGTCACATGCCGTCTGCAGAAAGACGTTTCTGTTGCGGCTAGTGCTCTCACTAGAGTGTCTGTAGTTGTTCCTAGTGTTCCAGATGGTGATAACGTCCTAGTTGACAGTGATTCCTGCAAAGTAAAAGGTCTATTTGTTGAACCATCCTTACATGTTGTAAGAGATAGTAAGATCCATTTCTACCTGGCCAACACTTCTGGTCACAGTGTTCGCCTTAGAGCAAATACCAATCTTGTTGACCTTGTTCACTATCCTTACCCTGTTCAGGTAGAGGATGAGTTGTCACCTGACCAGTGGGTCGGTGCTATTTCTGCCGGGGAGACCTCATCCACCTCACTGGATCAAGCTGTTCCACCAGTTGAGGAGAAAGACTTAGCTCCCACTGACTTCCCAGACGAAGTCAAGCGTTTGTTGACTCTGTTGAACAAACGTCGTAAAGCCATTGCTTTACCAGGTGAGAAGATGGGTATAACGAACTTATTGTCCCATCGTATTCCACTTGAACCTGGTACTAGACCTATCTACATACCTGCGTACAGAATGCCTCATTCACAAGTTGCTGTCGCAGAAGAATTGATCAATCAAATGCTTGATGATGGAGTTATTGCACCTAGCAATTCACCTTGGAATGCACCCTTGATACTAATACCTAAGAAGGATGGTACTTGGCGTCCAGTAATTGACTTTAGGAAGTTAAACGCAAAAACCATTCCAGATCGCTTTCCACTCCCTGTACTGGGTGATCTTTTACGTAATATCGGAGATAACAAAGTCTTTTCAACCCTAGATTTGTTACAAGGGTTTTGGCAAGTCCCTCTTCACGAGGACAGCCAAGAGCTAACTGCATTCTCCACTCCTACAGGTCATTATCACTTCCTCCGTATGGCATTTGGATTACGATCTTCCCCTATCACGTTCTCAAGGCTCATGACTAATATCTTTAGAGGTCTCATAGGTAATGCACTTATGGTGTACTTAGATGACGTAATCGTCATGTCTAAAGACGTGGATACACACTTGAAAAGACTTGATGTAGTACTTGGTAAGCTTGAAGAAGCCAATTTAAAGATCAAACTGTCAAAATGTCAATTTTTCAGATCAGAAATTAAGTTTCTTGGTCACGTAGTCACTCCTAGAGGGGTTACGACTGACCAAAGTAAAGTAACTGCAGTACTAAATTTTCCAACTCCCAAAACTGCTGATGCCGTAAGATCCTTTGTGGGCTTAGCAGGTTTTTATAGATCTTTCATTGCCAATTTTTCTTCCATAGCTGCTCCTCTAACTGAGTTGCTTAAGAAAGATGCTCCTTTTGTTTGGACCTTCCGTCAAGAAAGAGCATTCCAAACTCTAAAAGAAAAGCTAACATCTGCTCCAATTTTGAAATTTCCAGATTTTTCTAAGCCCTTCTATCTGACAACTGATGCTAGTTCAATTGGCATAGGTGCCGTACTAGCTCAGAAGACCGATGGCAAGTACAACGCAGTTGCATTTGCTAGCCGAGTCCTTACGAAGGCTGAACGTAATTATACAGTAACTGAGCAAGAAGCTTTAGCAATAGTATGGTCTTTAAAGCACTTCCGAGACATTATTTATCAGTACTCTGTTCATGTCTTGACAGATCATGCTCCACTGATACCCTTATTCCAGAACAAACAACCTACTGGAAGGTTAGCTAGATGGACCTTGACTATCCAAGAGTTCAATCCCACCTTTGAGCATTTACCTGGCAAGTCAAATGTAGTCGCAGATGCCTTATCGCGACATGTTAGTATAGTAACTGCAGACCCTCCATTTAGTGCTGAAGATGTAAAGAATGCTCAACGAACAGATCCCATGTGGTCTGGTGTGATACGATTCCTGCTCCAGGAAGATCTTATTCTGAATGTGAAGCCACCAGCACCCATCAGTGACTTTGTCATGAACCAAGAATTACTGTATCGAACAGCCGAGTTGGGTACTCCTAGCAGAAGAGTATACCAGTTAGTAATTCCACAGTCACTAGTGAATGTAGCCTTACAGCTAGTTCACGATGTACCAGGTGTAGCACACCCTGGTATGGATCGTTCAGTAAAACAAGCCAGATTGAAATACTTTTGGCCTCGAATGGCAACTGATATTTCTGAGTATGTTAGGAAATGTAGTGTCTGCATGCAACATAAAGGCAATGCTAATGGTCCTAATCCAATCCAAGTGTATCCAACTACTAGCGAACCTTGGGAAAGAGTTGCGCTAGATTTGTTAACTAATTTCCGATGTTCCCTCCAAGGTAACAAACATCTGTGTGTTATGGTAGATCATTTCACCAGATATTGCGAGTTAGTTCCTATTGCAGATAAGACTGCCGAGACAGTAGCTAAAGCGTTTAAAGAACGCATTATCTGCAGGCATACCACTCCTAAGTCCCTAGTAACAGATAATGGAGGTGAATTCTGTAATGAAATTCTTGAAAATTTGTGTACCTTGTACAAGATCTCTAAATCCACCATTGTTCCTCATCATCCTGCCAGCAATGGGTTAGCGGAACGAACCAATAAGAAAGTACTTGATGTCTTGAGAGCCACTATCAATCCCAACAGTGAAACTTGGGATGAAGTTATACCTGATGTGCAGTGTGCTATAAATTCTGCTTACAATGTTTCTATAGGTGACACTCCATATTATGCATTGTATGGTGTAGATAAACGTTTGCCTTATGAGTTGTTATATTCTAATCCGAAACCAAATTACAACCCTGATGATTTCATAGCAACTCGTACCAGCTTAGCTCAAAGTGTTTTTAGAAGAATCCGTGAAACACTTCATAAATCAACAGCTGAATTTACAAGAGTCGCAAATACTCGAGTAAAGCCATCCAAAATCAAAGTAGGTTCGAGAGTTATGCTGATTAACTTTAACAAAACGTCTGCAATGCCAAAGCTTGATCAAAAGTTTGTTGGTCCTTATCGAGTAGTTGAACATATCACTGGTAATAAGTATAAGGTTAGAGAGATTAGTACTGGTCAGTATAAAGAATCGCATTTGGATCATATGAAGTTAGTATGTGATGATAATGACGTTCCAACCCAGACTAATGTGACAGACTCTGACAATCCTCCTGATCCTGTACTCTCTTCCTCTGATACTCAGTCAGACGATCAACCTGAATGTCGTTATTCCCTACGTACACGACAGGTATTGAGAAATCCTCAAGTATCATTTGTAACTTCCAATTCAGATTTGCCTCAAATACAGCATGAGTTAGCCAATGCTACAGAGTTTGATCCTCCCAGAGATGACACCCATTCTGCATATGCAAATCTTACCCTAGCAGAGTTGGGGTTAAATGTAAATAACCTGTATAGATGAATAATTACAGTATCAACTTATCAGTATTCAAGAATTTTTTTTTGTGTGTTCGTGTTCTCTCCGCATTCTGAGAGTTAACAGTCTAGATTTGCGTGCACCGAATCTGCCTTTCTGTTAAACACTCTTTCTTTGTATATATTCCTTCCTCAGAATCCGTAGATCACACGAATACAGATCGATCGATCAAAATTTTTTTTTATCACTGTAATCTCAACGTTGAGTTCGTTGTTCATTTGTTGAGTTTTAAGTTGTACTATAGTATACCTTGTATTGCATTACAGTTTCAGTTACGTAAGCTTTCATCCCATTGTTCTAATTATGTATATATAATGTTTACTGTTGTGTACTTTGACATTGTATAGAATCAGCCCAAGCCGTACCTGCCATCTCTAGTTTGTATTAGTTGTATGTCGGGACGACATACATTAGCGTCGCCGAGCTCTCAGTAGTAGTAACCAGTTACCAGTCTCAGTAGTAGTAACCAGTTACCAGTAACCGTCCGTTGACTCAACGACCAACCGTCTCTGCCTGAGTCACGGTCTTTCATATTGTGCTGACCTCAGCAGTATTCAAAGGCCCCCTCACATAGGGTACTGCAGCCGGCTAGTCAGTATTACGAGTGTAACCAAGGAGATAGGTACGGCTGGCAAGGGCTCTGTCCACATAACTGCAATTATACGTAATAACAGCCTACGTGAGTATTTCTTCCCTAATCCACGTATCGAACTCCCACATGATACAACCATCAACACCACCACTACTACCACTACCACCACCATAAACACCACCAGTACCACCACCACTAGTACCACAACCACCACCACTACTGCCACCACAGTCACCACCACCACCACAACCCTCCATTAATACCACCACCACCACCACCATCACTGCCACCACCAACAACACCACCAGTACCACCACCACCATCACTGCCACCACCAACAACACCACCAGTACCATCACCACCATCACCGTTACCACCACAGACATCAACACCACTAACACCACCACTGCTACCACCACAGACAACATCACCACCACCACCACCACCACCACCAATACCACCACCACTGCCACCACCACTACCACCATCACCAATACCACCACCACCAACACCACCACCAATAACAACACCACCAACACCAACACCACCAACGCCATCACCACCACCACCACCACCAATACCACCACCACCACCGCTAGTACTACCACCACAACCCTCCAATACCCCTACTAAAACTGCCCTACCACCACCACAGCCACCACCATCACCACCACCACAGCCGCCACAGTAACCATCACCACCACTACCACTACCACCACCACAGCCACCATTACCACCACAGAAGCCACTGCCACCACTACTACAGTAACCACCACCTCCACCCTTCATTATCACCAATACTACTACCACCCTCAATTACAACAACCACTGTTACCTCTATTACCACAACTACTATTACCACCCTCAATTACAACAACCACTGTTACCTCTATTACCACAACTACTATTACCACCTTCAATTACAACAACCACTGTTACCTCTATTACCACCACTACCATAACCACTACCACCACCCCCACCACCACTACCACCACCACTACCACCACTACCACAACCACTACTACCACCACCATACCACCACTACTACCACCACCACAACTACAACTACCACTACCATTACCACCACTATCACCACCACTACCACTACTACTACCACCACCACCACCACCACTACTACTGCCACAACCACTACTACCGCCACCACTACCACCACCACCACCACCACTTCCACCACCACACAAACCACCACCACCATTAAATACCACCACGAAAGCTGTCACTACCACCACAGCCACCACTACCCTCCATTACCACCACCACCACTATCACTACCACAACCAGCACGACAACAACCACAGCAATCACCACGTAAACCGCAGCCACCACCACCGACACAGCCACCACCACCACCAACAGCCACCATCAGAACCACCACTGTCACTGGTACCACTATCACCACCACCACAACCAATACCATCACCACTACAACCACAGCCACAACCACAACCACCATCATTGAAGTAAGTGGAATATGTGCAAGTAAGAACCAGAAATACCACCATCTCCACCTTCGCTACTACTACCACCGCTGTCGATACCACTACTACCACCACCACCACCACCAAAACAACTACCACCACTACCTTACCACCATAAAAAGCAGTACAACTACCACTACCACAACTACCACCACAGCCACCATCATCACCACAACCACCACCACCACCACCACACAGTCACTACAACCACCACCACTACCACACAGCCACTACAACCACTACACAGTCACCACCCCCACCACTACCACCACCATACAGCCACCCCCCACCACAACCGCACCCATCACCCCCCCCACATCCACTACGATATCCAACATCACTACCACCACCAACACCACATCCCCACCACTAACACTACCACCACGACCACATCCACCACCACGACCACATCCACCACCACTGATATCACATTCACCACCATCGCCACCACATCCACAGCTACCACCATCACCACAAACATATTCACCACCCCATCCACATGCACCACCACCACATCCATTATGTCCACCACCACCACATCCACCCC
This sequence comes from Cherax quadricarinatus, assembly GCF_038502225.1. Classification (NCBI taxonomy): domain Eukaryota; kingdom Metazoa; phylum Arthropoda; class Malacostraca; order Decapoda; family Parastacidae; genus Cherax; species Cherax quadricarinatus. The sequence goes on from NC_091344.1 coordinate 745,769, forward strand.
ACCATATCTACCACCACCACCACCACCTCCACCACCAAATCCACCAGTACATCCACCACCACCACATCCACCACCACATCCACACCACCACATCCACTACCACCACATCCTCCACCACCACATCCACCACCACCACATCCACACCACCACATCCACACCACCACATCCACATCACATCCATCACCACATCCATGCAACCACCACCACCCACAGCCACTATCCTTCTCCACCACTACTACGAACCTCAACCACCAACCTTCTAAATCAGTCATTCCTTCCACCACCCACAACCTCTCTCCTAGACCACCATCTCCCCCCTACCACTATCCTCCAACACCACCAACACCCTCAACCATTATCCTCCTCGAAAATCACCAACCTCTACCACTATCCTCCACCACTATCCTCTACCTCCACCCTCAACAACTCTCCTCCACCACTACCCTTAACCACTATCCACCACCCTCAATCACTATCCTCCGCCATTACCCTCAGCCACTATGCACCACCACCACCACCACCCTCCTACATCAATATTTTCCTCCACAACTCTTCCTCTTTCACCACCACTTTTCCCCTCCACCATTCTTTCCCTCCACCATTCTTCCCCTCCACCATTCTTCCCGTCCACCACTCTCCCTCTCCACCACTCTTCTACCTCCACCACACTTCCTCTCCACTACACTTCCTCTTCACCTCTCTTAGGGAAACTTGAGAGACGAGTATCGGATAGATATATAATATAACAAAAAGATGACTGTTGGTCTGGTGTAGTCATCTTGTCGATGACAGCATGAGACCCCTGCCGCCTCCCCCAGGTGTCTCCTCCGATTTCTGCTATCTGGTTCCCCTTTGGTTGAAAGAGAGCGGCTTTCTGCTGTCTGGTTCCTCTTGGACTGAAAGAGAGCAGCTTTCCATAAACATATTGTTGTAATATGAGCAGGAAATGCTAGGTAAGACCACTTTCCTTACCTGTGTGTTAGGCTTGGGCCTGATTATAACTGCCTCGATGGTTAGCCCTATTCACCTAACATCTACCCTAGGCACAGCAGTGATAAATAGGCGGATGTCGGGTAAAATAGTGACTTACCTGGCTCATTGTAACAGGAACTTTTGCCGTTTCTAGGTCGAGGGAGGCCGATATCGATGGCTTGGTTGAAGAGTGACTTCGGACGTCTTCACTTCTGTTGTCTGCTGTGCACATTGAACGCCCCTTGACGACTCTCATTTGTTCACAAGTTCGACTTGTCAACTGTATCTATGGATAATATCCACAAGTAGGGGAAAAGTTCTTCCTATATAACTAGTACACAAATGAGCGACATGGAGAATAATTCTCCCGAGGCACTTGCTTCACTCGCAATATATCAGTAATTATATGTGGCAGGAAGAGTCCTGGAGATTACCAGTAAACAACTCAGGTTTCATGAATATACACGAATATGGCCACGAATGTTTTTGCATTTTAATGCTGCATGGCCTGCCCGGCGACACCTCAGTCGCTTCGTCACATCTTCATTGATCTAATTCAAACTGCCATCTAACTGTTGCAACCTCTCGCACCTTCGTTTTCAGGCTGGTTTCTGCTGACCTAAGGGCTACAGTAGTTAGGTGCTAGCACCTAACTACTGTAGCCCAACAAAGTCAGAAAGTGCGTATTCCTTGATTCCTAGTTGCGGGTTGTAAGGCATAATGACCCTAGTTATATTATCGGTTTAGAGGCAAATTATCTTGAATTTTTAATAGACTTGGAAATAGTAACTGCCTTAGAGAAACGCATGGATGAAACAAGTTGCAGATACTCCTGTAAAGAAGGAAGATGTCTGCTGTACATGTGTGAACTTCAGTGTGACCAATCCCATTAGAGAATGTCTAATTATGCAGAGTTAGAAACACATGTTAAGATAAATGGGCGTTCTGGTATGATTTAATTTAAAACTGCAAGAAATACGATCTTGCTTCATTGCTGATGTTGCAGGAAAAGAAGAGGTCCTGACCATCTAACCCACACCAGCATCTCTAATTTGGGAAAGTAGAGAGAGAGGGGCCCTGGCCCTCCTCGACAGGGGTCATCGTCCCCTGTGGAGAAAATTTCACTACTCTTACCCTTCCGCCACTCTTCCCTCTCCACCATTCGCCCCCTCCACCACCTCACACTACGATTTATGAATTCCATGACTACTCGACAGACAATAATTATTATCAAGCAGTGTCTAGTGGAGAGTTCAACTATGTGGACTATTACTTAATTATGTGGACTTGTGTTTAACTATGTGGACTCCCATAATTTTACATATTCTCAAAAAAAAGTGATAAAAAAATAGATATTCTCATAATTAGTATTATTTTTCGAATATGTTCAACCAATTTTTGTATCGTTTGCTCAAAAAAATGTGACCTGTATTTGATCCCCTCTCTCCATCCGTTCATCCCTGTTTCCATCTCCCCCTCCTCCCTTCTATCTTCCTGTTTCTTCCTACCCTTCCTCCTTACCTTCGTTTTTCTCTCTTTTACGTCTCTCCCTCCCTTCAACCCTTCTCTCCTTCCCTCGCTCGTTGCACCAACTCACCGAAGATGTGGAATGCGTAGTAGGCCTTCAGTTGTAGGGGCGCCTTGTCACTCATGACGGAGACCAGGTCGAGGAAGTCTTCAAAACTTAGTTTATGGTCCCGTTGAGAGGAGAACACACGCAATATCCTGTCCCGGAACGGGTTGTGCTACGCAGACAAACAGTAATGTTAGAGGTGGTGATACGGTGAGGTTGGTGATACAGTAATGTTGATGATATAAGGATGTTGGTTTTACAAGGATGCTAATGATATATTGGTGTTAGTAAGATAATAATGGAGTGATATAAGGATGTTGGTCATGTAGGGATGTTGGTGATATAAGGATATTGTTGACACAAGAATGTTAGTACGCGGTACAGAAACGTAAGTGATACAGATATTATATAGATATAGTAATACTGGTGATACAGAAATGTTGATACTGGAATATTAGTGATACAGGAATATTAGTGCTACAAGAATAATAATGGTACAGGAATAATGATGATACAGGATTACTGTTGACACAGAGTAATTGTCATACAGAAATATCTATGATAATTTTGATAATGCAAGGCAGTTACATACAACAAAGATGACTTGAGAGTTAGCATCACCAGAGAAATATCACCAGAAGCACATATATCTATATGACTTCAGCGGCACAGTAACACTAGTCGATCTATTAACTACTACCACAAATCTTATAATCTTTAAGTCTTTAAGTACAACATAAGTAAAGCTTATCTTAGAGTAAGGTACATCAGTATGTAAAGAAATTAGAGAAGATACACAAGTTCATATCTAAACTGAGGGAAGTGGAATATGACTAGAAACTTTTATGAAATTCGATCTACCAGCTCTAGAAAAAAGAACTATAGGGGATATGATCATAACGTGAAAAATACTCATGGACTAGATACAATGGAGAGAGATAGCCTAAGATACGAGAATGAGCCTTAGATATACTGGCATTCAGTACTGCGTATTACCCGCAGGGATATTAGGATTTTTTTTTTCATTCTGTGTGTAACAAGTATGATGAAATAAACAGTGTGGAGTAGGTTAACGCCTCGCAATGTTTAAAATGTCGAACCTGGAAACCAGAAATCAATAAAACTTATTGACAGTATTTACGAGGCTAATTCCAGTCCCTTACTAACAGGTAGAACCATGGCAAACAGTATGAACAAGTCGCCTGTTCCTTTGCTACCCCTGTTCACCAAGCAGTGAATACGTACGATAATGTGTCTTCAAAATTTGCAATAGCTCTGCTATTAAAGCTTCCTTGACTAATGATCCTGTAAAGTAATGTTGGAAACTATCCTCAACAACCTACGGAATTCTCCTGGCCTGAGCTGACAGATTTGATTATATCATGTGTGAAACCCAGTCTGAAATATACCGATAAAGCACCAAGCAAGATGAATCTGTTTCTTTGGCTTCATCCATGTAAATTTTCACAAAAATCAATGCAACCATTCACTGCAATTGTGCCTAATTTTATAATTAGTCACATCCTGAAAAAACTTTCATGCATGAAATAATAATAACAGGACACTGCTATCATTGCTCTGCTCCTGTAACTACTAGTAAGTAATTAAGAAACAGGTAACCTCGATCCCTTGATAAGTGGTGGAATAACACTAAATGGCACTTACAGTTTGGGCGCTTTCCAAGAATATAAAAATATGTAAGATATATAGTGATAATATATAATGATCCAAAATGAAATAATTTCGTCTGTCAAACCTTCAGTTCAGGCAGCTCCTCAATGGTTTCAGCTGGGTAGCGTGTAGCTTTGTTATTGGCAACGTTGGAGCCTATCAGTCCCTCCCACCTGCTCCACGCCCTGGCCATCAGAAAGGAAAATGACGCATAGATGTTAGTTGCCTGAACAAATATTTCCTGTTCCTATGTACATACACAGTAAGAAAATATTTCACGGAAGTCCAGCTCTTCAAGGATATTAAACTAAATATGAAACTATAATGTTCGCTGTATCTCTCTCACGTGATAATTTCCTTTCTTGTCAGGAAGGTAAGATCCTCGTATTCTTGCAGCTCTTCTTCCAAAAAGGAGCTCTTGTTGTTACCCATCCTGTGTGTCAGCCTTCCTTAAAGACTACCTGTTACTACTGCTGTCTTTCTGTCTCTCCTGCTGTCTCCGGTATCTCTTCTGCTGGCTTTTTCTCTCTTGGTTTCTCTATCTTCCACTGTTTCTGTGTTCCCATTGAAACATTCAAAATAAAGAATTAATATTATTTGTAAGAATTAGGTTCAAGTCAATTATTTGTCATTTAGTGTTATGAGAGTTTGAAACTGGAGGACTATAAGGTGCACTTATCCTCTGATGTAATTATTTGTTATTGAGCTGAGGTGAACGAATGCAACAGTTCTTAATCATAATTTGATCATAGATTATTTAATATCGACAAGTTGATAAAGCGGACACATGTGTGCAATATCTGGGAATCATAAGAAGCCTATTCCAACATTCGCAATGTAATTTTTAGTGCACTTTATTATATTTTATCATATTCTATATTTTATAAAAAATGCTTTTTCTTGAAAATATTTTTAAAAGTACCTATATATATAGTAATCAAAAGAGGGGATGGGCAGCTAAGAAATCAATAAATTCAATTAAAGAGAGAAATAAAAAAAGGAATAAGAAAAGCAAAAATAAATTATGGGGCTAAAGTCGCAAGGGATTCGAAGACTAACCCAAAAGGGTTCTTTCAGGTATACAGAAGTAAGATTAAGGACAAGATAGGCCCACTCAAGAGTAACTCTGGTCAGATCACTGACAGTGATAAGGATATGTGTGAAATTTTCAATACCTACTTCCTCTCAGTTTTTACCCAGGTAAATACTAGCGAAATTCCTGAAATTATAGATTATGTAGAACAGGATGATGATAAACTATGCACGATTGCGGTAACTAGTGACATGGTCCTCAGACAAATAGAGAAAATAAAACCTAACAAACCCCCAGGCCCTGATGAACTGTTTGTAAGGGTGTTAAAGGAATGTAAAGAGGAACTTAACATACCTTTGGCTAATCTTTTTAACATATCACTACAAACTGGCATAGTGCCTGATAAGTGGAAAATGGCAAATGTAATACCTATTTACAAGGCAGGTGACAGGTCCTTGGCTTCGAACTATAGACCAATAAGCCTTACCTCCACAGTGGGAAAATTTATGGAATCAATAATTGGGAAAGCAATTCGTAGCCATCTTGATAGGCATAGATTGATAATGAATCTCAACACGGTTTTACAAAAGGGCGTTCCTGTCTTACGAATTTACTAACTTTTTTCACTAAGGTATCTGAGGAGGTAGATCATGGTAATGAATATGATATTGTGTATATGGACTTCAGTAAGGCTTTCAATAGAGTTCCACATCAGAGGCTATTGAGGAAACTTACGGCACACGGAATAGGAGGAGAAAATTTTTCCTGGGTAGAGGCATGGCTGACAAATAGGCAGCAGAGAGTTTGCATAAATGGGGAGAAATCAGAATGGGGGCATGTCACAAGCGGTGTTCCGCAGGGGTCAGTGTTGGACCCGTTGTTGTTCACAATTTACATAAACGACGTAGATGAGGGAATAAATAGCGACATAAGCATTTTTGCTGATGACACCAAAATAGGCCGTCCAATTCATTTTAATGAGGACATTAGATCACTCCAGGATGATTTGAATGGACTGATGCAGTGATCGGAGAAGTGGCAGATGCAGTTTAAAATAGACAAATGCAAAGTTCTAAATGTTGTACAGGAAATTAACCATGCTACATTTAAACTAAATGTATTACGGATTGCGAAAAGGATTTAGGAGTTCTGGTTAGCAGTAATCTGAAACCAAGACAGCAATGTATTAGTGTTCGCAATAAAGCTAACAGAATTCTTGGCTTCATATCTAGAAGTATAAATAATAGAAGTCCTCAGGTTGCTCTTCAACTCTATATATCCTTGGTTAGGCCTCATTTAGACTATGCTGCTCAGTTCTGGTCGCCGTATTACAGAATGGATATAAATGCTCTGGAAAACGTACAGAGGAGGATGACAAAGATGATCCCATGTATCAGAAATCTTCCTTATGAGGATAGACTGAGGGCCCTGAATCTGCACTCTCTCGAAAGGCGTAGAATTAGGTGGGATATGATCGAGGTGTATAAATGGAAAATAGGAATAAATAAAGGAGATGTAAATAGCATGCTGAAAATTTCCAGCCAAGACAGGACTCGCAGCAATGGTTCAAGTTGGACAAATTCAGATTCAGGAAGGATATAGGAAAGCACTGGTTTGGTAATAGAGTTGTGGATGAGTGGAACAAACTCCCGAGTACAGTTATAGAGGCTAAAACGTTTATTACCATTTATTACCAAGCCTATTGGGTGATGTCTTGGTAGCGGGGAGTAAATGATACGTCTTCGGAGGCTTATTTTATTTGCAAAGTCGTAATGGGTACACAGGCTTGTGTGTTTGTGCCCATGGCCCGGGAGGGCCATGCCCGCGTAGGAGAGAGGAGTGGACACTTCTTGACTCAGTGAAAGGTGTCGCCAGATAGCGAGTGGGACCAACGTCCCACTGACCTGGGCAGGCCTAGAGAGGGCAGCACCTGAGTGCCGCGAAATATGAACTAAGCTGGCAGACAGCATTGGCTGTCTGTGCAGACAGTCCAGGCTGTCTACACGTTGTGTTGTTTTAAAAATAGCTTAGATAAATACAAGAGTGGGTGTGGGTGGGTGTGAGTTGGACCTGACTAACTTGTGCTACTAGGTCTGATGCTGTGCTCTTTCCTTAAGTGGAACTGACCTGACTAGGTGGGTCATTGGACTAATCCGGGGGGGGGACATGGGCCTGCTCCGCATGGGTCAGTAGGCCTGTTGCAGTGTTCCTTCTTTCTTATGTTCTTAGTTTTGTTAGTAAGAAATATTTCGAGGTGGTAATGATTCAGGACGGACCGAAATAAAGTCTAAAGTTCGTTTCCAAATTGCGTGTTAATCGTGAATATATGTTTTACTTTACGTATTATTTTCACATTCTCAGCCATTAAAAGAAAAAATGTGAATCGCCTAAGTGTACCGTAGCTCGGATGGTAGCGCACTCAGCACGCACATTGAATATACGTGGTTCGATCCTCGGTGGTGTTTTCTTGCACCTGCTGTCCCTGTTCACCTAGCAGCAAATAGGCACCTGGGTGTTGGTTGACTGGTGTGGTTCGCATCCTGGGGGACAAGATTAACCTAAGTCGCCCGAAATGCTTTGCATAACAAGGGGCTTTCTTCGTCGTATGTCATTGATGTCTGCTAGGTCTTTATAAACTGTATCACATACTTACACAAATAAATATTTTTAGTATTATTACTAAGTTACATCAGAAATAGTGAGCGACCGACCGTTTCCTTTCCCCTCCCTTCCCCAGCTAATCCATTTTGACACCCGGGGCTAAATCACGTTCAGGCAGGAGATGACAACAAATGTTTCCAACTGAGGTGGTATAGGAGAGCCTATGTTTCACGACAAAAGTGGTACGATACACAAATAACCCGCACATAAGGGAGAGAAGCTTATGACGACATCTGGACCATTTACAAGTCACACTAACACAAAAACCTGAGGGACCCAGTATATACAACGAGGGGAGCAGGGACGAGAAAAAGAGAGGGAGAAAGAAGTGGTGGTAGTAGGGGAAGTAGTGGTAGAAAGGATAGTGAAACGAGGCAAAAGTGGAAATAGCAGTAGTGTTAATAGTAGTAGAAATGGAGAAGTAGAAGTAGATTAAGTGTAAGAACTCGAAAAGGAGCACTGTAGGAGAGCCACTGGCTCACAAGGGTGTGGGACCAAAAACATAGGGATGCGGGGGAGGGGCGGTTGAACTGAAGACATAGCACATCTAGGCAAAAAAAAAGAAGACAAGGGAAAATAGGAAAAAAGAAGAGGAAATAAGAGGAGGAAAGGAGAGGAGGAAAGGAGAGGAGGAGAAGAAAAGATCAGGTCAAGTGTTTTGAGGCTTGGAGCATTTGAAAATGTAATGAGAAAGGATGGCATCTACAGAGACAAAGCCAGAACTAAAATAAATATTTAGAAAAATTGAGTATAAGGGATGCTTCAACAAGAGGGCGACTGTGAAGGCTAAAAGAATGGAAGACAGTTTTAGCAGAGGACCAGTCAATAAGCTGACTGATCTCTAATATGACGGAAAAGAGCATTATTGGTGTCGGCATTATTTATGACAGCATTATCTGTGCTCTTTAAGTCTGTCAGAAAGAGAGCTGCCAGTTTCTCCAAAGTATTGAAGAGGACAAGAGAAGCATGAGATAGAGTAGAATCAGGAGACATCAGTACCAGGAGGAGAGGTACGAACTCATGGAATCATTATTTGATTCTTAAACTTCCTTTACACTACGCTAGTGGCTAACTTATTCTTATAATATACTAGTGACGTAGATTGTACAAGTAATGTAATCTAGATTGTACTTGTTAGGTAACTGAAAGATTACTGATAACTCCATTTTTTACAGAACCATGAAAGACTAAATTTTTTGTAGACGTCATTTGAGGATATATTCTGAATGATTTGTAGTCAAGATTTAATAGTCTTCTTGCACAATATCCAGTGTAGTACCATGTTTTCAGTCACAACTCATTCTTCACTTTACGAATCACTATTATTTTGACGGGTATTGATTGGAGTATCAGATGCTGAGGCTAGGAAGCTCACCCTACCTTAGGTATCAGAACGCTATGTCAAGCACTGGTAGGAATTGTAGATTTTCACTAGCTTATTAATTCGAGAGGGTCAACAACCCAGGGTAACCAAAGAAAGCCAAGCACTGTGGGTTATTTTAAATAGGAATTCTTAGTCCTTCCACCCTAGGATGTGACCCACAACAGCCGATTAATTATTAGGCATCTATATTAGGCAATACATGTAAGGAAACTAGCCAAACGTCTCGCCTTTCCTGGAGAGTAGAACCAGATAATTTCACTTTGTACCCGAATGAATACATAACAGGAAAACACTGCAGTGGAGCAACTGACCCGCGCTCTGCATACTCTTTTCCGACTAGACAACCCGCACTTTTATTGGTACAACTTATTTTTTAAAACTTCGCAATTATTATATTACTTTCCGATATCTTTCTTGCCCTCCACCTCGTGTTATTCAGAGATTCATTATATATCTTGGCGATAAAACACACTTTTCGCCTTACAGATTTTTTCCTGGGGAGAGCACTTCTTACAAACTACGTGCACAAGACTGTAGATCACACTGCTGCAGGTGTTTACGGGTCTGCTGTGAGCAGGTGTGACACAGGTACTTAATGCAGCATTTTACCTTATTTATTTTCATTGATATGCATATATATTTTTACTAAAACACTTAAATGAAACTGTCTTTTGCAATTAGACTTTGTAAAATAGAACATAAGTAATTATACAGCAGAAAGTGCAATGATATTTAACTGCAGCTGAAGCCACTGTTGCCAACAGTGCTAATACCGACTACTTCAGCGATATCTCTGTGCGTGTTCACTGTGTCAACATATCGCTGCCAACACTTTAAATGAAAGAGCGCATATTCATACACCGGCAGGGTGTTACCCTGTGTAATGTACACTAAGAGTTTATTTTAATCTAGATTTTTTTAGGTTTTGAAGTAGTAAGTATTTTTCTTGCAACCTAAAGACCAATGTATCATTGGAAGGTTTTCAACCCAACCAACTAAAGCTAGAAACCGAAAGTATCGTCGCAAATGTTTTCACTTATTAAATAAAATAAATCGATTTAGTTCAAGCATTTCATCACTTCTGTTTTCATTGGTTGTATTGCTTGACGTCACTGCCAAACACAATCTTATGCTCCGTAATCAATAGGACATTAAAGAACATAATTGTTACGTGATGCAAATGAGCCTTAATGTATCCTAGATAATTCAGGAAGGTATAAATGGCTCGTAGCTCAGTACTATTCTGCAAGAGACTTGGACCTGCCTCGCATGGGCCAGTAGGCCTGCTGCAGTGTTCCTTCGTTCTTATGTTCTTATGTTAAGTGTTTTGCCGGTGAGGATGGAAGTATACATTAGGTAGGGCTGGACTTAGGAACAAACAGAGGTAGGATAATAAGTTCTAGCCTGTAATTTCAACCGAATAAGTATAAAAAGTCAGTTACAGCAATAACTAACCTAGATCCCTATCACTATTAAATCACAGAACAGGTGGAGCTCGATTCCGTGGCAGTGAGCTTCAGGAGTCACCTGCATGATTCGAGTCCCTCCCATTCTGTGATTTGTTGCAATCGTGTTATGATTTCGTGAGTCCTATGATTCTTCTCAATTGTTAAGAATCATGATGCAAAACATAAATTTGCTTCAGTAATATAAAAACTCCAACAGATCTCGTAGAGCGGATGAAGTTCTTTAATTTCCTGGAAAAACAAGGAAACCGCCCGTGGAACCTTGGAATCATCTAAAACACAGAACTTTTAGTTAAATCACTGGGATGGAGAATGGCTAAACCGGCTAAAGCCATATATGATCGCAGGGAGCCATGGTATATATGCAGAGTATACACTATTGCCCAGTTTAGGAAATGGAATATCGTTGCTACTTTAGGTCTAGGCGACTCGCGGGTTTAATGACCCTCGTGCAGTCGATTGGCCTTATATTTATCAAATTAACAATTCAACTTTTCAATTACAGTTCACTTCAATAATTAATCATTCGCTTTCAGGATGACGCAAACTTCCACGTCATTCGTTAACACAAGCCTATCTGATGTTATCCTGATGCCAAATGACTTCGAACAGGTTATAAATGACATGCCCATGCACTCTGCCCCAGGGCCAGACTCATGGAACTCCGTGTTCATCAAGAACTGCAAGAAGCCCCTATCACGAGCTTTTACCATCCTATGGAGAGGGAGCATGGACACGGGGGTCGTCCCACAGTTACTAAAAACAACAGCCATAGCCCCACTCCACAAAGGGGGCAGTAAAGCAATAGCAAAGAACTACAAACCGATAGACACTAACATCCCATATCATAAAAATCTTTGAAAGGGTCCTAAGAAGCAAGATCACCACCCATATAGAAACCCATCAATTACACAACCCAGGGCAACATGGGTTTAGAACAGGTCGCTCCTGTCTGTCTCAACTATTGGATCACTACGACAAGGTCCTAGATGCACTAGAAGACAAAAAGAATGCAGATGTAATATATACAGACTTTGCAAAAGCCTTCGACAAGTGTGACCATGGCGTAATAGCGCACAAAATGCGTGCTAAAGGAATAACGGGAAAAGTCGGTCGATGGATCTATAATTTCCTCACTAACAGAACACAGAGAGTAGTAGTCAACAGAGTAAAGTCCGAGGCAGCTACGGTGAAAAGCTCTGTTCCACAAGGCACAGTACTTGCTCCCATCTTGTTCCTCATCCTCATATCTGACATAGACAAGGATGTCAGCCACAGCACCGTGTCTTCCTTTGCAGATGACACCCGAATCTGCATGACAGTGTCTTCCATTGCAGACACTGAAAGGCTCCAGGCGGACATCAACTAAATCTTTCAGTGGGCTGCAGAAAACAATATGAAGTTTAACGATGAGAAATTTCAATTACTCAGATATGGCAAACACGAGGAAATTAAATCTTCATCAGAGTACAAAACAAATTCTGGCCACAAAATAGAGCGAAACACCAACGTCAAAGACCTGGGAGTGATCATGTCGGAGGATCTCACCTTCAAGGACCATAACATTGTATCAATCGCATCTGCTAGAAAAATGACAGGATGGATAATGAGAACCTTCAAAACTAGGGAGGCCAAGCCCATGATGACACTCTTCAGGTCACTTGTTCTATCTAGACTGGAATACTGCTGCACACTAACAGCACCTTTCAAGGCAGGTGAAATTGCTGACCTAGAAAATGTACAGAGAACCTTCACGGCGCGCATAACGGAGATAAAACACCTCAATTACTGGGAGCGCTTGAGGTTCCTGAACCTGTATTCCCTGGAACGCAGGCGGGAGAGATACATGATTATATACACCTGGAAAATCCTAGAGGGACTAGTACCGAACTTGCACACGAAAATCACTCACTACAAAAGCAAAAGACTTGGCAGACGATGCAACATCTCCCCAATGAAAAGCAGGGGTGTCACTAGCACGTTAAGAGACCATACAATAAGTGTCAGGGGCCCGAGACTGTTCAACTGCCTCCCAGCATACATAAGGGGGATTACCAACAGACCCCTGGCAGTCTTCAAGCTGGCACTGGACAAGCACCTAAAGTCGGTTCCTGACCAGCCGGGCTGTGGCTCGTACGTTGGTTTGCGTGCAGCCAACAGTAACAGCCTTGTTGATCAGGCTCTGATCCACCAGGAGGCCTGGTCACAGACCGGGCCTCGGGGGCGTTGACCCCCGGAACTCTCTCCAGGTAATCTCCAGGTACATAGCCTTGTCTACGTTCGTAGAAAATCCAGTCATAAAATAGATTATATACAAGTCTCAGAACATTTAAGCTCATTTTATCAGAGTTACAAGAGACGAACATTGATGCTTTGTCAACTTAACTTACACGCGTTGTTTAATTTGAAGGTAAAATTCGGATGGCAGCCAATCTTTGTCACTATTCTTCAAATTAACACCATTACACGCACTATAGCTAATTTTCACTCAGAATACATGTATTCCGGGTACTGGGAGTGGAGGAGCCAACACAACAAATCTACCGCAAACACTGACGCCGTCCTGGTGAGCGGTAGTCACAATGCCTATGATAACTCGTCAGAATGGTATTAGCATTCTGATAACCCATATCCTGTGATAAGACAGATTCCAGTTAACACTATGCTGCCCAATTCCTTTCATACTTTTCTACAAATTATCGAATATATACTAATGCTCCTATTTACAAATTTATAATTCCAATTACTTAAAAAACAATAGATTAGCTGTGATGATAATTTGAGAGATGTTGGTAGTTAGGCAGTTAATAATGTTGGTAATGAATGGGTGATACACTTAATAGTGAGGAACTGGTAATCGATATAGATTTAATTCGTCTATGTTAAGGCTAAGATAAAATATTACGCCATGTTTGACAGCAAACATATATTTATATGGAAGTGGTATGGCGATGCCGCTAAGTTGTAGGTTAAGTGGCAAGTTGGCACTGATCAAAACACTTAAGGAAATGTTTCGCTAGTTGTGGCGAAACGTTTCGTATGAACTTGATCAGTGCACACATGTCTTTTACCCTTCATATATTTACTTATAAGATCTTTAACTAAATCCGAGTGTATAGCTCTGTCTCCTTATACGAAATAATTTCATTGGATGGATCTTGACTTACTTTAGCTCACTTTTATTTGTAGTTTTTGGTTAAAAAGCTATCATGAATTTAATGAATATTATCACCTTGTAGCGGAGTTAAATATTCTGTATTCTCAAATGTTCTTCAGATTTCCGAGGATCTGAAGTTGCAAGTGCTAATAAATTATATAATAAAAATGTAAATACTAATCTCTAAAAAAGTACCCATAAAACTTTTGAAATTCCAAAATATTTAAACAAATAAGAGATACTGAAATACCCCATTGATTGCTGAAAATATTTTAAATTTTTAGATATATAAATGGTTCAGAAAATCTAAGTTGATGAATGAGAAACTCGTGCAACACTTGGGTATCTGTATTGTGGAAACGTATCGCCAGCCAGTGGCTTCCTCAGTCAAATACAAAAAGAATGGTGAAAGATCAGAAAGTTTGATGTAATCAGTCCCTCAGCCTAGAGTCGATGTGTCCAGTCCATCAATCTTGATAAAAATATGCGCAGAGAAGGAAGGAGCTTACATGCTGCTGACAGGTGAGGCGGAAGAGTAGGAGACTGTCACCATGGAAAATTCAGCAAGTAGAAACAGGTCATACCTATAGGTTGCGCGCGCGTGTTTATAGATATATGCAACCTGTAGCTTTTTATGTTGCAGAAATGAGTAGAAAGTCGTTGTAGATCAGTTCAAGGGAAAGTCTCAAGCTAGAATGAGTAGGCATCAAAGCCCATCGACATTAAATATTTAGTAATAACCTAGCGACCACAACATTACTTACATCACATATCACGAACATGCTGTCAGACTCATATCGTATCGTTATAAAAGACAAATATTCTCATCTCCAAAGTAGCTGGCATCGATCACAGGAAAATTCCATAAAGAAAATGAGCATAGGGGAAGCAGTAGATGGACAAAACAATCACATTTACAAAGGCTGGCCCTCTCCACCGTTAGGTAGACGCTGGTTTATCAATATGGTTGAATGGGGCAGCAGGACCTCGATAATACTCAATATGTCAGTGTACAACTTCATTTGCGACTGTTTGAAGTTGATTAGAAGAGTCATTATCCAGATATCATACGGTAACAAAATCTAGGGCCTGGCTATATAACTGTCCATTGGTCTGTTACTCATGCAGTTTCACAAAAGCTGCCCAAAGGCAATACAAGAACTTTGACAATTTGAAGCTGATCGAATAAGTCGTCCTCCAGTTATAAACTTAAATTTTGGAAACCATACCACGGGCGGGGATAGAACTCGCGATCAGAGAGTCTCAAAACTCCAGACCGTCGCGTTAGTGGCTAACGCGACGGTCTGGAGTTTTGAGACTCTCTGGTCGCGGGTTCTATCCCCGCCCGTGCTATGGTTAGTGATTCACCATCCTTGTTAGGGTTAAAAAATGTTATAAAAACATAATTTATTGTTTCTAATTTTCTTTTATCATTTATCTTCTATTTAAAATTTCCTAGATTCCTGTAATAAAAAATTTGATCAGCGGGTCATCATATGGCTAAGACCCTCGTAAGGAAACTCTTGTCCTGTTTCCTGACGAACCTTACCTAACCTAACCAGTAGTCGGGCGTCGTTGAATTTCATCAGGTGATTAGCTGAATTCCGGTGTTGTACACAGGCATTGTTCAAGTTGTATTAATAAGAACATAAGATAAGAACTTGCCTACAAGGCAAGTTCTTATCAAAACGACCTCTACCCAAAGCAACCCAAAAATTAACTCCCTTACCCAATGACTCCAATCAAACCCAGCCCCTCCCACTCATATATTTGTCCAATCTCTTCTTAAAGCTACCCAAGGTCCTAGCCTCTATCACCCTACTGGGAAGATTGTTCCATGCATCCACAACTCTGTTTGAGAACCAGTACTTGCCTTTGTCCTTTCTAAATCTAAATTTATCCAACTTAAATCCATTATTTCTGGTTCTTACCTGGTTCGACACCTTCAGTACTTTATTAATATCTCCTTTGTTTATGCCCGTCATCCACTTATGCACTTCAATGATATCTCCCCTCATTCTACGTCTTTCCAGAGAGTGGAGATTTAAGGCTTTAAGTTGGTTTAGAAAGACACGTAAGCAAACACTATGACATATTTATTAGAAAACGTTTCGGTCCTGGGACCTTGATCACTTCTAACATACAGAGATAGAAAGACATTATATATATAGGCGGAGAATGAGGTGTGAGTGACGCACGGTGACCTGAAGAATGTCATGTTGAGATGATGACGGGTAGACGATGAAATCATGTGACTCCTGTGTTGTTGGGTTGGTGGGGCTTAAGTATCATGTATGCCAATGTTTTTGAAATTTTGTAGTTTCCAGTGTTACGTTCTACAGTGTCGGTGACGGCGATTAGTGAGGCTTCTAGGCACCGTCGGCGTCTGAGATCTGGTTCGGTGAGAATGAGTTGTGCCTCATTCCAGTTCATCAAATGCCCCGTGGAGTCTCTGTGGAGGACACAGGCTTAACTTACATCGTCTCTGTTAGAGGCATTTCGATGCTCATTCAGGCGGACTGCAAGATCTCTGCTTGTCTCGCCTACATATTTCTTGGGACAGAATCCACAGGGGACAGTGTAGACGCCTGCTGCAGAAGTTAGAGGTGTGGGGCTGCGTTTCGTAGTGAGGTCTTTGACAGCGAATTTGAAGGTCGCAAATGGAATCAATTACAAATGTATGCATATATACTTACACGCGTGCACACACACACACACACACACACACAGACTGAAAGACAGACAGACAGACAGACAGACAGACAGACACAGACACATACACACAGACAGACACACACGCACACACACACGCACACACACACACACACACACACACACACACACACACACACACACACACACACACACACACACACACACACACACACATACATGTGTGTGTGTGTGTTATGTACTTTGATGTATCAATGTTAACAGATCTTGCACACTGAATGTTGTGGTGCACTATATTAGGAGATATATAACATAAAGCCAGTAATTACTGAACAAGACACAATTACAGAAGGGAACTATTGAATGTAGAAGCTTGTCTCTCAGGTGAAAGTTCCTCTCTATTATTTTGTGCTTTTTTTTCACCACCATACGTTGTGCTATGACATGTATAAAGTCTTTCTGCTACACCAGCGTTAATAAGATTGTATGTAACCTGTTCACAACGAGTTTAGAAAATTTTGATCTCTGAAATTGGGATTTTTTTTTTATATTTTTATTTAAAACATAGAACAAATACAATAATGCATAAAAGTATAAAATTAAAAACCATACTAGATATTACAAAACCTCTAGTACACAATCCGAGTACAGAAAATAAACACCATAGATAATGGCCATATTACAACCATATACATAACCCACAACACATCCTACAAACCCTCCTTTTATAATAATCATTATTGCCAGTGCAGACACACTGCTGACACTTCTCCTCCCCTTAACATATGTACAGTCCCCGGTCTAAATAACATACATTAATTATCCTAATTAATGGTCATACCCTGACCTCATCAAAACCTTAATGAGTATTTACCAAGAGTTGGTAGTGCATGAACAAGACACAAAAACTTAATTTACAACTAAAACAAATATGAAACATTACATTCCTATACACATACATCGTAAAAAGTAAAAGTAATATACACCACAATATAATATCAATTATTAATGTTGACAATCATGAAATATAATTTTCAAAACAACATTACGTAACGTGAAGTTCACACACAAAATGCAAGATAATACACCACATGCTACATAGTGGTACAATACTAGGCTATGTAAATATTTTAAAGAATCCAAGACTACAACATGAATAAGTATTATCCAAATGATCTATCATGATTTTAGTAAGTTAACAACACTAAACTCCTTATAACATCTAACACACCACATATTAACTTACCAAAACGTAACACACATTCCACAAGACTACACTATCACTGTGCCTTCTAGCACGCGCCTATCTATCCTATCACTATCCTCGTCACTTCATTAGAGACTGCTGACGACGGGCATTAAACATCTTCAACACACCCAGAGAAGACACTGCCGAGAAGAGATACATAGTCCTCCCCACCAACTCCACTGCCAAACACGTTTCCAACATCTTTTCCAATATCTTATTCCAAGTATCTACCTCCACATTCACCACCATCAAGAATATTACCAGTAATAGACAGGACAAGCTTCAATCCAATGGAAATAAGTGAAGGACCCCAATGGAAATAAGTCACTCTGTCTGACTGTTTTGGGTTATCCTAGGTTCTTTACATATATACTGTTATGTATGATAATCTATGTAACTGTATTTGTGTGTACCTGAATAAACTTACTTCTTTACTTACTCTGCAGGGGTATACGCAATCCCTTGTAATGACTGCAGCAAATTATACGTCGGCGAAACATCCAGAGACCTCCAAACACGTATTTCAGAACACCAGTACGCAGGCAGATCTGACGATCCAAAGAATGCCTGTGTTCAACACCGAAATTCACAGAACCATTTAATCAACTACAGAAACGCAAGACTTATCGCCGGAGAAGACAACACTTAATACCGAAGAATCCTGGAATCATCACTTATCTGTATATCCAACAACTTCAACCAAAACAACGGCTTCTATAACATAGCTGAACCTCTTGCCAAGAAACTTTTTCATCGTTATCCCACATAAGAACATAAGAATGGACGAACACTGCAGAAGATCTACTCATATACTTATCCAAACTCTTTTTAAAGCTACCCAAGGTTGAATATTAAAATGGTATACAATACTGACAGGTTGGTAGGTAAGGTACATGGGCAACAACTGACAACTTTATTCCGAAACGTTTCGCCTACACAGTAGGCTTCTTCAGTCGAGTACAAAAGTAGGCAGGAGCAGTTGAGATGTGAAGACGGTGTAATCAGTCCATCACCCCTGAAGTCGGAGATTTGAGGTTGTCAGTCCCTCAGCCTGGAGAAGTTCTGTTCCATAGTCTGAAACAATCTGAAGGAACAAGCGGCAGTGTGGAGACTTATATACTGTCGGAAGGAGACGTACAGGGTGGTAGTAGAGAGAATGTAGACACTGAGAGGTCAAGTCCTTCTCATATCCAACAATTCTCATTTGAAAAAGTTGTCCAAGGTGCTTTCTCTTCTGTATCAAGATGCCATTGTGTTGCAGTGTCTGACAGAGTGAATATTAAAATGGTATACTATACCAACAGGTAGGTAAGACACATGGGCAACAGTAGACTTCTTCGATTGAAGAAGCCTTCTGTGTAGGCGAAACGTTTCGGAATAAAGCTGCCTAACTGTTGCCCATGTGTCTTACCAACCTACCCAAGGTTCTAGACTCTATCACCCTACTCGGAAGATTGTCACGTGCATCATTCTTCACCTGACCCAGCATTCTCATCCTATAAATACTCACGTATCTTTCACTCAGGTAGATCTGTTTGTGACCTGATAAAGCCCACTGCATGGGCGAAACGTTGTCAATAAAGGATCACATTAAATTGCTTAAGTGTTCATATTTCCACCACAGAGCAGTGCTGACAACTGAACCACAGAGCAGTGTTGACTATTGCACCACAGAGCAGTGTTGCTCACTGCAACACAGCGGTGTTGACCAACATCCACAACACAAAAAAAAAAAACTATCAGTGGAGCATCTCCGTCTCTGTCAAGTGCAAACAACCGAAACAGTAGCCAATAAGAAGGATAATCCAACATCCCTCCACCAATCCTTACTACCCCCCTACCGCAAGAAAGGAAACCTGAAACACTTGGACTGCATTTTCTTTGACTACAAGATGGCATTTGATATCCACAAAAATCTTTAGGTGAAGACAGGAATAACAGGAATGTACTTCAATGAATCACAGAGAATCTTAGAGAAAGGAAGCAGAGTGATCGTCCGGGAACAAGAGATGTGGAAATGGAGAAGAGTAACAGGTGGGGTTCTGCAAGAATCGGTATTAGGATCAGTACTGTTGCTGGTTTATGTGAATAACATACCACATGGGATTGATTCAGATGTATCCCTGTCTGCAGATGTAAAACTAACGAGAACAAAAACAGAGAACAGGGAGAGGCTCCAAATGGATCTGGACAAACTATAAGATTGGTAAGATAAGCGTTTGAATTCAGCCTCAAAAAAGGCAGTTATAAAAAATTGGGGAAGATGAAAAAAGACCGGACTGAGGGTATAGACAGAGGCTACAAATCTCACTCAGAGAGAAAGACCTAGGGGTGATTAGCCTTCAGGAATATTAAAAGAATTATTCTTGGCCGTTTCTGCAAGAGATGTGAGGTCTATCTTGGAGTATGCAGCACCACCATGAAACCCACACCTGAAAGAACATATTAATAAACTGGAGAAAGTACGAAGGTATGCAGCGAGGCTTTTTCCAGAGCAAAGGAGTATGAGGTATGGGGTGGGGTATGGGGGGAACTGGTGTGTGGTTGGCATCCTGCTTGCTTCTCTCAGACAGTCTGAGACTGGCTGGTGCCTCCACACTACCACACTCTGAAAACTTACCCTACTTCTCCTGTTGCTGC